>NW_005188193.1:0-1691 GCF_000239375.1 Pundamilia nyererei | reverse complement strand
TCAAGAATAGTGTAGAGTTCAAAACTGTATGTCCAAATCTCAGTCTTGACACCACCTCCTCTCGCCAACTCCTTCTTGTGGCTCTCCTTACTGAACCTCTATTAAAATATCTGACCTACATTTCGAATGACCGTTCTGTAAACTAACCAAGGCTGCACTTGAATATAAACTAATAATTGTTTTAGATGGCCTCAAATCTTCCACCCACTGTACCGCTAATAGAATTGCTATCATTTCTCCTGTAAACACAGACAATCCATCATTAATCCTCTTCCCAATTTTTACCATAAAGTCTGGAATCACTACTGCCATCCCCACTCGACTAGCTGGATTCTTTGAAGCATCCGTATATACTTGCACATACCCAGAATACTGATCGATGTAACCCTGAACTGTATTTGAGTCTAGAGCGTCTGCCAGCACAATATATACCGATTTCTGCTCCTCTCTGTATAGCTAATCAAACTCTCTATGGGTAACAAAACACACCAGTGGCAGGGTAGATTAAAGGTTTTACACTTTTACTGTTGTTCACATTTATTGCCCCCATTGTATAGTTAAGTTGGGGAAGGTGCGGCTTTTTAACTTGGAAATCTGATTTGGAGAGATGGCATTCCAGTTTCAAATTCCAGCGGGGAACTTGGAAATTCAGATTTAATCTCAAACACCGTGAGCACATAAAGCAAAAGCACAGGCGGTACCATGAACGAGCTGGGACAGGATCAGTGGTAGATTTTTATTCTGCTTCACAGCTTTCTGATTTTGCGTATCTGCTGTAGATTTTATTTATAGGTCTGCTACATCTTTTACAATGCTGCTGTTTGGTTTTCCTCACTGGGCTGTAGCTCCTGATTCATCCCAGACAAATATTCATAAACAGTACATACATGATTGCCTTTTACTGTATTGTCTCATTATAATTTGTTGCTGTTGTTCCATGATTTAAAAATTGGTTGATGCTGCATTTTCTTTTGTTTAGTTCTTTGTATTTATTTTGTGTTTTGTGTTTTTTTCAGCATTTATTATATTTACTAGTGTTTACTTTAGTTGCAGTGCATTTGACCTCTCAGGGCTACTATACAAATACACCAACGCAGTGTAGTTTTTCACGTTATTAGATTTTTATTAGTCATATTACATGATTTTGAATTATATGTCAGTGCATGTTGTTTACCTTCAGTGTGTGCTCAAAACTCTTTTGCAGCTTTCTGTTCGAGACTTTAATGGAAACTGTTGCTCTGCCAGCCCATCATGTCCCTCACCATCATCATCAAGTTTTCTTTATTTAAACTTGTTTTTTTTCCATTCTTTATTTGCTTAGTGTTTATATTTGCTTCTCCATGTATTTCCTTACTGCGTTATTCCAACCCGTTCTCACTCCCATTCCCATAGTGTGGGCCAACGACCCCTTGTGGACTGCAAAGGTACTGCAGCCACAGTAGTAACATAAATACAGTTTGAAGTTACACACGTTTAAACGGATTTGGCGAAATATAATTGGTAATAGGAGGCGGTTAGTGTGTAATATTACTCATTACCCTGGACCAGATTTACTGCCCTTGTATTGAAATTTGTGTCCCAGCAGCAGGTTGGTCACACATCAACATTAACACTTTGCATATGACTGGGCAGCAATTTAGAGCCAGCAGCCTGTGTTGTTGATGTTTTTATAAAATTCACACTTAATATCG
>NW_005188192.1:57410-60570 GCF_000239375.1 Pundamilia nyererei | reverse complement strand
TATTTTGGTCTAAATAACCCAAAATGTGATGTCCACAGATGTGGACGGCAGGTCCTAGGAGGTTAAAATACTAGATTTAAGTCTTAAGTCACATTGATATTTGATTTGATTAACATTGTAGCCTGTACACTGGTCTGAAATCGGTCTCTTTAGGACATGGTTGTCTGAGTTAATGAACAACTGTGAAAATATAACTTTGATTTATGTAATACTAATTAGAAAGGCTTTTTTTATTTTTTTGTGTATATTATTAAACAGGATGTTTTTTTCTATATTTTAATATGAGTGACATT
Source organism: Pundamilia nyererei (assembly GCF_000239375.1). Lineage (NCBI taxonomy): Eukaryota > Metazoa > Chordata > Actinopteri > Cichliformes > Cichlidae > Pundamilia > Pundamilia nyererei. Next base: position 60,277 of record NW_005188192.1, on the reverse strand, counting down.
TCAGGAAATGTTTAGTTCCTGAGTTGTCTGGGTCAATCATTAAAAATGTGCCAAATATTAAAGTTTGTATTTGATCTCTGCAAACATTAGAACGTTTTTGGCATCTACTTTACATCAAACCCAGCACCTCATTTTGATCAAAACTGGGGTACCAAGCAGTACAGAGGAGTTAGAGCGCAGCTAAAAAGACTGTGTGAAGATTAACACATGTATGTAACTTTTGTAAAAAGCTGAAGCTTTTCATGGTCTTTGCATTTCTCAACACTTCTGCTGAGAAACAACAGCTACCCTAACTAGTTGAAGGTGCACAACCACAGATCTGACACCTTTTTCAGTGCAAACTGATGCTTCACCACAGGGCAAGTTCTCACGATATGAACTCTGTGCTTGGCCAAACCAGAACAGAGAAGTGTCATCAGCTTCAGACTACAGGATGGAGCTGCTGTGGTTTTACATGCAGAACATTTTAAGTAGTTAAAAAATTCATTGTAGTGAAGTTGTCTCTTTATACACTTCATATTAACAGCACTTTCAACCTGTTACCAAACTGTGTGCACCAAAGCAAGAAAGCAGTGTAACTGAATTCAGTTTTATTAACAACAGTCGCATCGAGGAGTTTTTTATTGTTAAATAAAAACCCTGGAAGGAAAAACTCCCTTTTAACAGGAAGAAACCTTCGGTAGAACCAGGCTCAAGGAGGGGCAGCCATCATGACCAGGAGCGGGGGGGCAGGACTAAAGATACGCTGTAGAGATAAAGCAGACACATGTGAGCCTAAACTGTTCAGGTGTAGCACTGTGAAAAGTTATAACACACCTGACATCTCTATAAAACAGAACTGTGGATGAGTCGATGTTATTAGTAAAGGCCAAGTGTGGCACAAGGGAAACTGCAGATGTGTCCTATTTGTCCTCTCTCCAAGAGGAAGCAGTGTGAGGTGTAGTCTTATGGGAGACTGTCTCAGACCAAAGAAACATCAAGAAAAGAGTATGTGGTGGATGTCTTTGTCTGTGTTTTCAGCAGCTCACTCTGAGTCATTTGTGAGAAAGGTGGAGTCAAAACAATTGAAGCTAGGTCAGAGTCCTGACCCATGGGTGCATGAAAGCAAGTCCTTAACCTACTATGATAGTATTTAACAAATATCTGAGGACAGGAATTATACTAAAGAAATGGACAATAGAAACAATCAAAGGGGGAAAGGTGAAAAAAAATTAACAAAACACAAACAATTAACCAGTGACTAGATTTGGGCAGGTTTCACAGTTTGGAATATGCGAGTTGTTTATGCTCACTTATTTGTTCAGAAAAAAATTGGTGATGAGAATTTATTGAATATCATTATTTTATTTTGCAAAGAAAGAAATCTGCCTGCATGTTATAGATTGAGTCTAATGTATATAACCTCAGGTCTGCAGTTTACACAGCTGACCATCAAATCCTGATTAAAAGGTGGTGGTATTATTTGTAATTTAGCAACAGCTTTAAATTTTTACTGACTTGGGCTTTGTATCTAATGTCCCCTAAGCAAACAATCTTCGATCAGTCCCCATCCTTCAAGACACATGTCAAACATCTGTCTAACAACTGTTTGATTTTTGTTTCCTTTGTTTTCTTTTCTTTTGTTACGTCAACCCCGAAAAATATTATTCAATTTAAGTCAGAAGTTTCTAAACAGGATCATGAGATGCTCATTCCTGTGTCATCATCTGTAACTCTTTATTTTCTCCACTCATAAATTTGTCCTGAAACAACTGCGGGTTATTTAAAATGCTGTCAGACAGACAGACTCATATCGCCACAGACAGGAGACCAATAAGAGCAGCTGTACCTCTCATCTGTGATCTGGTTTTCTTGTCTTTAATGATGATTTGACCATAACTGATGTCTTCTGTTCTCACTGTAGAGTAGATTACTGCTGCATCACTGTCTGCACAACAAAACACACAAAATGTTGGCATCATATAAATATATAGCAGTAAAGTTTAAACTTTGAGTAAAACTACATATGTTTAACTATGTTAAGCTAATTATAAAAGGAAATTATGAATACAACTATAGTAAGTTTACTTAATGTGAATAAGAATTATTTATTTCTAACGCCTGATAGAGAAACACCTGCAGGTAACTTTAAAAACAATCATAAACAGGAAACTGTACGACTGCAGAGGTGTCAGCTTGTGTTAACCACAGACAACAAACACAGAGGGCAGTGTGCAAAGAACAATGCTCAATGAGCACAGAGTGAAATTTTACAGACTTAAAATGACTGAGTTATTAAATTAGGATAAAGGAGACAAATCAAATGAAAAAAATGTGACGTTAAAGGCATGACATACAAAGATGGACTCTGGCGAAATTACTACTGGGTTCAACTTTAGCATCGATTGAATAGAATGTTTGTTTTTCTATTACAATGCACAGTTATGTGCGTTTGATCGTCCCTCATATAATTCATCTATGAATATAATCAGAACTTCATATTTCATAAAAAGTATTTTTTTAAATTGGAGTTGAACAATCAAAAATAAATCTTGCAACCAAAAAACAGCAACCCCAGAATACCTTTGTTTTGTTTTTTTGTATGTTGATGACTTGATATTTTAACATCACTGTACAAGATGTCATCTGTGATGCCATCTCCCACAGCTTCATCTCCATCTAGTGAAATTATTAAAATTTAATTTTTCACAGTGAAAAGTCCAAATAAAAAAGAAAAATTAAATGGTTTTACATTTGTAATGTGAAATTACATTAAAAAAAATCATCGAATGATAATACACAAATAGTATAGCATACAGATTTACATAACCACATATAAAATTCAAAAGTCTCACCTTCAGGTTTCCTGTGAACACATCGTCTCACCA
>NW_005188192.1:54285-55766 GCF_000239375.1 Pundamilia nyererei | reverse complement strand
TTTATTATTCTATTCATTTAAAATATAAATAGTAAATTGTTTTCAGAGAATCTGAATTTATCAAAGTTTATTAGATTTCATGTCTATGGTACCATCAGACATGCTTTCACTGACAAATTCCAATGTCTCCTGTTCTCTGCTCTCTGTAGTTTTAGTAATAAACAAATCCATTTCCATTATGATGCTTTGGTCAGCGGTGGTTTGGTTCTTGCTCAGCTCCAAGACTATTCCACTCTGAACTTTGGAGCTGCTCCTGGCGACCGGGGAAGTACATTTGGCTAATCATATTGAGGGACTGATCCACCGCACCAATGACATCAAGGGTGAATTCGCTCGGGACCATTTCCTCCATGCCCTACTTCAAGATGAGCTGTGGATCCAGACACTGTTAGCTCATCTTAAGTCCCTGCAGGAGGCCCCAGAACTGGCTATGGAAAGGGAGCTGATGTGCATTGGGACTTCTAAACCCCTAACTAAGCTAGATGGATCAGGGCATATGGGACCTATAGGTGGGCCAGGCCCCACTGAACCTGCATGGACAGAGGGACTGACCCAATTGGTGAGTGCTGTCACCCTGCGTGGGGAACAAAGGGCAAAAACAGGACCGAGTGTCTGCTGGGAATAAGGATGGCCGAGCCATCTAACCCTGATGCTGCTCCATCCGGTCAGAGAATCCCCCGCCGCCCCGCCCTCTCCACCCTGCGCACCTCGGAAACGGAGGGCGCCCTTACTCCCAGCAAATGGGCAATAGAAAACCGATTGGTACCTGTGCCATTCCCAATATGCGCTGGCTGCAGCATGAGTACGAGAAATTTGGGGTTTTTTTGCCGATGCCCATGATGCCGCCCCCCACCACAATGCCGCCCCGGGCAACCGCCCGTGTCGCCCATATCAAAAACCGCTACTGACTCCCCTATTACTTCCTTATGTTCACGTACCTCTGGTCACTGTTGTACATTACCGTTTACACTACTGCGATCACTCCGTTCAATTACTCTGATAAATTACTCTGTTTACATTACTTTGGTCATTTTCTTTACTCTACTTGCAGTGCTCTGTTAATACATTGATCTGCTAATGTGGCACAAAACAGTCATTCCATTTGCAGAATATACATTTTCATTTTTGTAATTTAAAGATATAATTTCAGATTTCAGAATCAAGTGAAAAAAAAGACACATATCCTCTCCCACTGTTGATGAGACTCTTGACATGGTGGCATCACCATGGTTCTGCGCAATGAAGTATCACGACTACTGTGTCTGGACATTTGCCCTCTTTACTGAGTTTTGCCACAAGAAAACAAAAAAAGATTTAACCTGCTTTCATCTCTTTAATCTCTTTTTATCCGATAACCCCTCATAACTGATACACAATTAGGACTGGCTGTTATACAGTGGGGCAAAAAAGTATTTAGTCAGCCACCGATTGTGCAAGTTCCCCCACTTAAAATGATGACAGAGGTCAGTAATTTGCACCAG
>NW_005188192.1:49008-52957 GCF_000239375.1 Pundamilia nyererei | reverse complement strand
TTTTCACATTCTGTCTCTCACAGTTGAAGTGTACCTCTGGTGCAAATTACTGACCTCTGTCATCATTTTAAGTGGGGGAACTTGCACAATCGGTAGCTGACTAAATACTTTTTTGCCCCACTGTATGTTCCTCTTTAGGCCCATATCAGTTTGATATTTGAAGGCCAGCACTGACCTAAAATAATAACTTATCTTAAATGTGTTAAAACAAAAGTAACAAGTCTGTTTTGAACCTGTAATGAGCAGAAAGTACAAATATTTATGCTAAAATGTAGAAAATAAAAGTCAATAAATAAATATGCACATAAAGTATAGATACCTTACAATAATAATGTATTTTTATTTGTACTAGGAGATGGGTCCTTTGTAATAGTACAAAAGGAGATGTAAAGAAAAGCTGAGTCTGTACAAACTGTGAAATGAGAGGAAGTATGTGTGTATGATCCACCCAAAAAGTTCATGTGCAGCTTGCTAACAAAGTTGGTGCTGAACATGTTGTGTAAAAACAATGTAAAATTAGGAATTTTATCGATTCAAACATAATGTGTAACTAACATATAAACTGAACACTTTGCATTTTTGAAGAGGAGGAAGAGAAATAATTTCAGAGAGCTGAACAGAGCTAGCAACACTAGTGGATGAATGAGCACTTCAGCCACACTTCTAAATTAACCACTTCTGACTATAAAAACAAACTTAGAGGTGCAAACTTTTCTTTCATTGAGTTTTGGAGGCTACTGACGCCTTCCCCACCACATCATCAGAGAAAATCAGTGATTTGATTATGAGGTCACAGAGACTGACAAATCCACTCTTTGGAGTAACTACTCTGAATATGTACAACAGATATAAAAATGAAAACCATTGTGTGTAGTTGGAGTGCTTTCCTTGGTCCCACCTACGGGAGAGTATTAGGGCCACATTTAAAGAATAAAGTCAAAATTTCAACATTACAGTCAAAATATGAATATTACAGTTGTTTCAAGACAAACTGCTATGATTGCTGTAGTGTAGTGAAATCATATTTCAGAATCAGTTTTACTCAAAATGAAGGAAAAGATCTATTGTTTAGTGCATAAACACAGTGTGGTGATCAGTATAAGGACTTTGAAAAGATGGTGTTGAAAGATGTGGTCAGACCAACAATTGTATAAAATGAAATAGCTAGCAGTGGGGAAGGTTACACCCACATGTGATACAACATAATTCCTCTCAGATTTATGTTGTATCACAAGATGACTGATTAATTTGTTTCACAAAGTCATTGGAGCAGGTTGTGTTGAAGACTGTGTAGCAGCTGAGGAAGTTTGTCAAAGTTTGACTTCTTTTTTGATTTTTTTTTTCTTAGCGTGGCCCTAAAACTCCTTCATACCTTTTTCCTCTGTTCTCCATTGAAATCACATTCTAGTTCAGGAGTAACATCATTTAATTTTGTTCAGAGCACATCAATACAGCTTTCCACTCAATGTTTTATTTTGAGCTAACAAGAAACAATAAATAATTTAATTTGCCATTATTTAATTTGCAATTAATTTAACATCTGCTACAGGGCATTATAAATGAAGTCACATAAAGTATAAAAAAATACATAAAACAAAATATGTACCCAGCCCCATCAGAAAGTAAGCATAATTATACTGTAACAGCTGATCAATACATGCGAATCACTGTGTGCTTCAAACTTCACAGAACAAGTTTGATCTTACAAACAGCTGAACCTGAAGATCAGACCCATTCAATGATTCTGATTCTGTAACATGCAAGGCACTGCATTCATGAATAACATGAACATGGGGGGAAACAAAAACTTATTTTTATATCAGTATAAGTTAAGCTTTATGGACAGTTGAGTCAGAATGAACACCTTCTGTGTAAAAAAAAATATTTGAAGATTTCCTAACTTGACTTTTCTTGAAAACATCAACAAACCGTTCCACATACAAACAGGATGCAAATAAAACAATGTAACATGTTACACTGACATGATCAACTAGCTAACTTGGACAGATTTGTTGCTCCTTGACCTCAACTTCTGTTCTTCTTGATTTTATAATCACTTTTTTTTGTCTTACTTGAGGCAAAGTGAAAATATTGAGGGAATGATGTTCTCTCCTCTGTTATTTCAGCCCAAGCACAGCTTATTTATCAAACCATTGTCCATCCTCTGAAATCTCTTTGGAAACGTGCGACTCTTCTGGTTTCCTACTTGGATGTTACTTTTATTTTTTTAGCTTCTTCAGTCACACATTATCCTTGTATTATTATTATTATATTATTTGTTTTAGCAATGCAGGCTTCTCTGACTCTGTGTGATTCGCTGAGCCATTTCCATGCTGCAGTTCATCAGGAAGCTGGTGTGGATGCTGACTCTGTTGTTGTTTATGTTTTCTGTAGATCAAAAAACCAACAACAAGAACAGCAACAAGAAGAACAGCACAAGCTGACAGACCAATTTTCAGTCCAACAGATCCATCCTCTGTGTGTCCTCCTGGCTGACCTGCAGGAGAGAAACAGATGTGAGGTGTCAGCTGTCAGGTAGGTGATGAGTGAAGAACAGAACAGAATCCATTTCCTCTTCAAACTGCTGTCAGACATTATCTACTGCACTCTGATCACATCACTCAGACCAGCTGCTTTCTACAAAGTCTCATCAACAACATCTTTAGAAACAAACATCAACAACCAGGAAGCAGCTTCACCTCTGATCACACACACACTCAACTCTGCTCACTCACCTGGAGGAACGACATGAAGGTTAATGATGCTGATGGGGTCATTGTTCTGGGGATTTGTTCCAGACATGAACACATGACATTTATACGTGCCAGCATCAGCAGTCGTCACATTCTTCAGAATCAGAGACACGTCTCCATTCTTCATCTGTCTGTCCTGCAGATCCACCCGGTTCTTAAATGATGGATGCTGGTTGTCTGGATCCAAATGCTCATTCCGATAAAAAAGCACATATTTATCTCCCAGGTCTTCTCTGCTCCACTCTAAAACGATGATGATACTGTTGTTTGGAGCTCGACATGTCAGAAGGACGTTCTGTCCAGACTCAGCTGTGATGTTTTTCTGCTCTGAAAGAGGAAACAACACAGAGCAGAGGTTATATTACACATTGTTTACACTGGGAGTTGCTGTGTTCAGTGATACTGAACAAAATGAGAGCTGTTATCATTGAGAGGATGAGGAGAAGATAAAGGTGCTGCTGAGCTACAGTAAGTGAAATCTAAGAGGAGGAAAAAATGTTTGTTCCAGCTATCATTAAAGCGAAAAATGCTGCAAAAGCTGCATTTTAGCCACATTACAGTTGTCTCCCTCAACTAGAGTGCAGTTACCTTGTTCTGGTTCCCAGTCCAACAACAGCTACAAGTATTCACCTACATCTTATCATCAGGCTTTGCATGCAGCACAACAAGAACAGGCCGACTCTTCTGTATCAACTATATTAACTGCATCTAAAGCTGTGCCTTTACAGCCCTCTGCATCTACAATTCCTGTGATCTTTACTCCTCTTTATTAGTGCAGCCTCTTCCTCCTGCTTCACCGCAGCCTCCAGCTACTGCTATGATGCCGCAAGATGCCAATCTATAGAACGTATGTGGATAAGTGTCGCCACTCAAACAATATGGCTTCATAATCGCTGATAAGGAGACGAAGTCAAAAGCCAAGAAGCCAAGACTTATAGTGAACTCTTCAGATGTTGACAGTCTCAGTGTCTGCAACTCCTTGCTTTCTCTCATCTAACAAGTATGATGGAAATGATAATTGCTTCATCATGTGAGCCAAATTCCTGCAGTCATTTTGACAGAGGATTTAAATGGTAAATAGTCTGTATTTGTGTAGCGCTTTTCTAGTCCCTAAGGACCCCAAAGCGCTTTACATATCCAGTCATCCTCCCATTCACACACACATTCACACACTGGTGATGGCAAGCTACATTGTA
>NW_005188192.1:19880-21223 GCF_000239375.1 Pundamilia nyererei | reverse complement strand
TGTCTATCCAGGGCCTTGAAGTGGAGAAGGTGAGCAGCTTTAGGTACCTGGGCGTCTTGAAACCCATAGAACCACATGAATAACACAGAATAAAATCTTTTAATGCAGATAAAGTTAACAGCTGGGGAAAAAGAAGACGGTGTTTAAGGAACATTTTAAATAAAAAACAACAAGGAAACTTAACTGTGGCCATAAAACAGAAAAAAACATATGTTCATTGTTATTGATGATTTTACAGGAAAATTGAATTTTAAAACTCCAGGTAAAACATACATACTCATATTTTTATCATAGTTGTTCAGGTAAGTAAAAAAAAGGAAAATAAAGAACAACATGTGGATGTCTTCTGCTCTGAGGGGGGGGGGTAGTTAGAGACCAGCAGCTGGAAATCAGTGGTTGGACTGGTGGACTACTTCAGTGAAGAGTAGACGGCGTCTGGCTCTGGTTTAAAGTCTGAACACAAGCACAGTTCAAACAACAGGAAACATGATTACAAGCTTTGTAGTTCAATCAAGACCTCCAGTCTCCACCTCTTTGCATCACACACAGTCCCAGCTGATCTTAAACAATTTTTAGAGTGTAAAAGAGATATGAGATTAATAGTTTTAAAGTTTTAAAGATCACGCAATTGGCCAAGCTGCCTCACTCTGAACACACCTATTTGAGAGCGTGTGTGTTTTTGTTATTGATTGCTGTTAAAGAGACAAGAACCTGGGGTCATCCAATATCATGGCAAACCATGTAATAGGCAGGCTGGTACCTGCTACATGTACATTTCACACTTTGCCTCTTCAAAATGTGAAATGTACCCCCATGCTGAAGTTCCAGTAAGTTGCTGTAACAGCAGAGGTAGGCATTTCATTTCAAGCCAGTACAAAAATAATCATGAAAACAGACATTATAACACATTTACATGTATATACATATTATCCTCCTAACTTAACTCATTCACTGCCATTGACGGCTATAGACGTCAATTGAAAAATTTACGTTGAACTTACGTTACTTACTTATTTAAAAATGCTCAAAAACCCTGGCAGTGGGGAGTTACCTGATTTGAAAATGGCTGGCAGTGAATGAGTTAATTGTTTCCAGTTATCAAGGTCCCTACCTGACTTCATCGCTTTAAATAAACCATCTTCCACTGCTGGTAACTTCTGCATGCATGTCCATTTCATGTTTCGAAGAGGCAAAGCGTGAAATGGATACAGTGGACTGGCATGTCTATTTCACATTTAGTCATGATACTGGGTTGCAAAGGCAGCTAGACAGCGTGGACACAAACACACCAGTTCAAGTCGTTGTGGGGTGCATCGACTTCAGGTGTAGTTAAATTTCTCAGG
>NW_005188192.1:16310-18217 GCF_000239375.1 Pundamilia nyererei | reverse complement strand
TGAATATCTTTATTTTATGTTCCAAAGAAAGAAATCTGCCTGCATGTTATAGATTGAGTCTAATGTATAAAACCTCAGGTCTGCATTTTACACGACTGACCATCAATTTGTAATTTAGCTACAGCTTTAAATTTCTTTAAATTTTTAAATTTCTATTGTCAATTGTCAGACAGACATCTCACCACAGACAGGAGACCAATAAGAGCAGCTGTACCTCTCATCTGTGATCTGGTTTTCGTGTCTTTGATGATGATTCGACCATAACTGATGTCTCCTGCAGAGTAGATTACTGCTGCATCACTGTCTGCACAATAAAACACACAAATTGTTGGAATCACATAAATATGAAACAGTAAAGTCATTTAAACTTTGAGTAAAGCTACATATGTTAAACTGAGTTAAGCTAATTATAAAAGGAAATTATGAATAAAACTATAGTAAGTTTACTTAATGTGAATATGAATTATTTATTTCTAACGCCTGATAGAGAAACACCTGCAGGTGACTTTAAAAACAATCATAAACAGGAAACTGTACGACTGCAGAGGTGTTAGCTTGTGTTAACACAGACACAAACACAGAGGGCAGCATGTAAAGAACAATGCTCAATGAGCACAGAGTGAAATTTTACAGACTTTAAATGACTGAGTTATTAAATTTGGATAAAGGAGACAAATCAAATGAAAGAAAATGTGACGTTAAAGGCATGACATACAAAGATGGACTCTGGCGAAATTACTACTGGGTTCAACTTTAGCATCGATTTAATAGAATGTTTGTTTTTCTATTACAATGCACAGTTATGTGCGTTTGATCGTCCCTCATATAATTCATCTATGAATATAATCAGAACTTCATATTTCATAAAAAGTATTTTTTTAAATTGGAGTTGAAAAATCACAAATAAATCTTGCAACCAAAAAAACAACAACCCCAGAATACCTTTGTTTTGTTTTTTTGGATGTTGATGACTTGATATTTTAACATCACTGTACAAGAGGCCATTTTCCACAGCTTCATCTTGGTCTAGTGAAATTATTAAAATTAAGAAAATATTTACAATCACAACATTTTACAGTGAAGAGTCCAAAAAAACCAAAAACAAACAATTTCACATTTTTAATGTGAAATTGAAATTTTAAAAATCATCAAATCATAATAAACATAATAAACATAAACAGTATAACACATGGATTTACATAACCACATATATTGAAAAGTCTGAGTCTCACCTTCAGGTTTCCTGTGAACACATCGTCTCACCAGCAGAACCAGTAACACCAGTAGAACCACAACAGAGACTGATACAACAGATGACAACACAAAGAGTACAGGAGGAGAGGTGGATGTACAGCTTACAGTCCTTTACGCAGGACTGTAAGCTGTCGTCTGTGAGGCGTGAGCGGGGTTTGTTTTTAACATAGTTCACGGTGGAGAACAGCTGCTGACATAATGTGGATCCGAAGATCCATAATTGGCCTACCTGGGGTCGAAAGTCTCGATAAATGCGTTTCGGCGGGTACACCGGCTTCCGCAAGTGTGACGCTTATTTTGAGCGATGAAAAAATAATAGAATATAATTTTATTTTTATATTTCCATATCACAATAATCTTCCAATTTATAACTACAAGTTAAAAAAGAACTAACATAAATAAAATACACTCCAGCTAAATAGTTTTAATTTATTTTCCCAAACCACACGGAGCCACTATAAGGACTAAAGAGCCGCATGAGGCTCCGGAGCCGCAGGTTGCCAACCCCTGCCCTAACCCAATGATGCAATCATTGACCTCATGACCCTACATAAACAGGAAGTACTGGGGCGGCCCTTCCCATATACCTGTCTTAACTATAGGACCTGAATAAAAAACATGGACAAACATGGTAAGTATAACCAAAACAAAAT
>NW_005188192.1:4459-15694 GCF_000239375.1 Pundamilia nyererei | reverse complement strand
TTCACACCTCTGCTGTGAAACACAGACTGACCACAGAGCTGCATCTTCTTCTAATGCAGACTGACACACTTCACCACAGAGCAGGAAGCAAACATGTTCTCACAGCATGAACACTATTATTAGACGAACCACAACACCCTGCAGACTCATCAGCTTCAGACTGCAGTTAAACTAAAATCTAATTTTTCAACATGTCAAGTCTCAGAAAATAATAGATTATTTCAGATTTAGAATGAGGCCTGAAAAAAAATTAAATGTTGGAGTCACATGAAAATGAAAAGCCAAAGGGTAATTTTTAAATAAAAGCAGTGAACAAGTTCTTCATGTAATTAACATTCACTTTGAATGAACTGATGGTCTATTTTTAGAGTTTATTGAACTGCTTTTCCAGATGATGTCTCCACGTTCCTTCCTGTGTTTTAAATGAGCAGCTCTGTGTTGAAACACCTGCAGCTGAAGTGTTTCTTTCTATCAGAAACAGGATGCTGGACGACTGCAGAGCTGTTAGCTTCAACCACAGACCACAAACACACAGTCCAGCTCACAGTGAACAACACTCAGTAAGTACAGAGTTGAACACACATGATTACATCTGACTTGTCAAATTATACTCAAAGGAAACAAACGTGTAATTAAACTTTGTATTTAAATGTCCACTCAGTGCTACGCTGCATAAATGTCCATTGAAAAATAAATAAAACATGTTAGCAGCCATCATGTTTTACCTTTTTACTAGAGGTGGGAATCACCATACATCCCACGATACGATATTATCACTATACTTAGCGCACAATATGATATTATTGCAATGTTTTTAAAAATATTTTGTGATATTCAGATTCTGTACATAAAGGTAAACTTTATCAATATTCATTTTATCTAATATCAAAGTCTCACACTCAGTCTTTCTCTCATGTCAGTCAGTTTTATTGTTGACAAACTGAACAGTTTGTATTACAGTCTAGTCCAACTTAACTGAATGCAACCATCTGGTACAATTATAGCTATTCTGAGCTATGCAATTTATGAAAAATATGCAGCCCATTCAGCAACTGAAGAATTTGAAAGTAAATTAAAACAAAATATAATTTTACATTAAATAAATTTTTTTTAACTTAATTAAAATAAAACATGTCTTAAATTTAGTTTATTGCTGCTAAAAAAAAGTTAAACACATTTGGACTTGAAGGATTCTTGCTCAGAAAAAGGAGCTGATCAACATGCTCTGAAGTCAGAGCATGTTCCAGTCCACAAAAACTTTTTTTGTAACAAATATCAATTTCTGCTGTCACTGTATCGATACATTATTAGCAAACAAAATATCACGATACTACACAGTATCGATTTTCCCCCCCACCCCTACTTTTTACATAGTAACAAATGAGCTTTAACCTCAACATGAGCCAAAGTCACATGTTTCCCCAACTGGTTGTTATTACTTTTTAGAAGCATCACTACTCCAATACAGCTGATTCAAATAGTTGAGTCCCCCTTTTTTAGCATGCCATCACGTTTTGGCAAACTGATAACAAGTGAGATAATCATTCGGATCAAGGATGTATCTAAAAGCCAAACGAGAGAAACTTTAGAGGACTGGAGTTGCTTTACTGGATCTTAGGAAGAGGATTGAGATCCTTTTGCTCTTTTGCTTCACTTCCTGCTGAGGAGACATAAAGGAAAAGTTTGAACATGATCCCAGAAAATCTGTTGAGCTCAAAACATCCCCAAATGATGAATGTGTTCTTGTTTCTTTAACTTTCAGTATCGATCAATAATGAACAAATATATATAAACATAATGGAACCCCTGATCTACACGCACAAATGTCCTCGCAGTATAACAAGAAGAAAACACCACATCACCTCTGCTTCGTCTGACTGGCTGTTGTTGATGATTTGATGAAACTGTACATGACATGAGTGATGATGTCATCTTCTCCAGTTTCTTCTTGACCTGCTGAAATTATCCAACATGAAAAATAATATAAATTAAATATCTAAACAGAGATTACATTTAAGAAAGTTGTTACTGTCATTATAATGAATGTGAACTTTATTCTACTAAACAAACTCAGACATGAAAGATCAGGAAGTCTGAGTCTCACCTTCAGGTTTCCTGTGAACACATCGTCTCACCAGCAGAACCAGTAACACCAGTAGAACCACAACACACAATGATCCAACACATGACAACACAGAGAGAACCGCAGGAAAGAGTGATGGAGGTGGTGTGGATGTAGGTGGAGGTGTGGTGGTGTGTTCCCCTAAAATAAAGCAAACACAGTCATTAAGTTGTCGTCACATTGTGAATGTTGAAAGCTGCAGAAACACAGACAGGTGAGTGTGTCACCTGTGACAGTGATCCAGCTGGATGGAGACTCTCCATGACCGCTGATGTCACACTTGTAGAGGCCTTCATCAGACCTGGAAACATGCTGGATGGTCATGTGACCTGTAGGCTGCTTCCTGATGAGGGAGCCATCTTTATAGAAAGCAGCTGGGAGGTTGGAGGGAGTGGTCTTTGTTTTACAGAGCAGAGTGACGTCATCTCCCTCCATCACAGGGAGGACAGGACTCTGAAGGATCACTGATCCACCTCAACACAGAGACAAACTACAGCATTTCATCCATTTACACACAGCTTCATCAACACTAACTCCACACACTCAGCTTACCAGTGACTGTCAGGTTAACCATGTTACTGATGGGACCCTCTCTGGACTCACACCAGTAAACTCCACTGTCCCATGGGTAAATGTAACTGATGTTACAGGAAGAGCCAGCTGGTTTTCCCCACCCATCTCCACACTGAGTCATCTGTCGTTTGCTTGTGTTTCTCCTCAGAGTCCATCCAGCAGAGCTGTCGTCCTCCTCACAGCTCAGAGACACAAAGTCTCCTTTAAAGAACTGAGAGCTGCTGGGACTCACAGTCAGACGAGCTGTGAGGGTTAAAAAAAATATGAGGATTACAATGAAAAAAAAAAGAGATCTGTTTACTTTATATTCTAAACTCAATCAGGTCATATCAGTGAGCGTTTCTCAGGTTTAAACTGTGACAGAAGAAAGTTACTGACCTTGGTTTGTTGTGCAGCTCAGCAGTGAGATCAGAACTAAAGAGAAATGACACTCAGGTTGGTTTGAGCATAAAGAACAACTCCCAAAAAGTTTCCCCAACCTTATACTGTATTTTTTGGACATGATTTGAAGAATTCAAAGAATTCAAACAAACACAGAGATTCTACTTACAGAGCAGACACAGCACAGATGTTTCCTTCATCGTCCTTCTCACTCATTTGAGCTTTTTTTCATTTCTGTCACTGACACCAAGTAAAGCCCGCCCTCTTCCTCTGAGCACCAGCTTTCTATTGGTTCAAACACAGTGAGGGGGGACTACAAATATTCATTTTCTAAAGATACAAGTCATCAAATGACTTAAAAAAAAACTATATGCACACAGCAGGGATTTTTTTTTCTTAATTTGTATTTCTTCTGAATTAAGACATTTGTCAGTTCACATATATGAAAAGAAGTATGGCAAAAAAATCTCATCTAATCAGTGATCTGTAGTTTGGTTAATGAACAAATCCATGTCCAGGGACCCTGCTGTTATGGAGCTGAACTGGAACCATTCAGACACTGAGGCCCTCTGAACACATTTTAATTACAGCTGTGCAGAGACACACTGATGACTGACTGGAACACTATGATTCACATTTTACATTAACACCATCCTCACATATGGCCACTAGAGGGAGATGTTGGACTTTAAACACTAACATGGATACAAGCAGCTCATCAGTGATGCTTCCAGAGTTTGATATTAACATGCTGAACTCATAAAATAAGGTTTCATAATGAAAAATACTGTTAGGACTTTGTGGGGGTTCAGATGTCTCCTGATTATGCTGTAAGCACATTAAAATAAACTTTTTAATTCCAGTTGACATATTTAAACATATATAATAACATAAACATATTTTAATGAATTTTTAATGAAAAAAAATCTACTTTCTGCTTAAAAACTGTATTTTAATATTGTTAATTTATGGAATAAACTCAAAAGACAACCTTAAAAGGTGCAGGGTACCTATTAGCAACATAGTGACAGTCGTTTTTTTAGTTGTTTAGTCGACAGTCGTTCTATTGTAAAAGTAAAGATTTGTGAATTTTCTTTTCAAGACTTTTATTGTGAAACATTTGTAAAATAAATTTGTGATCAAACTTTAGCTGTTGTCTGCATAAGGAAATATGGTAGCTTCAGGGCTGACATTAACATCTAACAACTAGTTACTGATTTACACATTATTTCACCAAAACAGAAAAAAAAACTCTAAAAGAAAGAATATGGGAAAGATGGGTTGATATGCCCTACATTTTTAAAGAATAATACTAATAAAAACACATAAAATCATGTGGTTAGACTAACATGTTGAGAGAACAAACAGGACACCTTGTTTTTGAAAGCTGGAATCAGGACAATGGTAAAATATTGATAAAGGTGGAATCAGTTTTTATCCTGACACCCAGACACCTGACAGCTCATATAAAGACAGCACTTTTAGACATTCCATAACAATTTCATACAGTTCTGATGAGAGTGGGCTAATGTTAATGTGTAGGCTTTCAAAAGCCTGAACGAAAGAAGAGAACACTTTGAATCGCAAATATGGAGGAAAATGGTTGATGCGCTCAGATACACACCTGCCTGGTGGGGAGAACATAGGATTTAAATCTTTAACAAGTTTTCTTAACCTGTTGTGCTCCTCGGTAGTGATGGGCTATTGGAACAAGGCCTCATTCACATCATTCTTTTTCACTGATGTACAAAAATGCTATTTTTTTTTGTCCAGTTGCTTGGTTGTAAAAAAAAAACCAACAAAACAAAAACACCATGTGATGAGAGGTGGCTGTCTGAAACTGTTCATACAAAAATGTGTGATTGAGAGGCCATCAGCCAGTTAGCAAACAAAATAAACCTGATATTCCTCCTTTTCCAATATTGTGAGACCAAGTTTACAGACCATAATTAAATTATTCAGTATGACCCAAAGTGAGCGACTAAGTCCATAAACTCAGGAGCAAAGTGTTTTGGAGTTCATTTTACAAAGCTGTTTTCACGCTAACCTCTATAGGACCAGAAGTCTTCTTTTTCATCTATTGCTATCTGGTGTTTTTCATGTTAATGCAGCTTTAAGACACTTCTGCACTGGCTTCGGTTTTCAGACTTGGATGCTTTGCTCATGTTTTATACTGTCTATTTGCAGTGCCCTCTCATCCAAATATATTCACTTCTTGTTCCCAAAAAGCAACTCGGCCTCAGACGTTCTTATTTTCACTGCACTGAAGGTTTATTATTTGATGAAGCCAACAGGAACACATCTGAATATGAGCAAAAATCTGACTTTAGCTTAAAAGCCATCTTGTTGTTGGGCTTCTTCTTGATCCCACCTGTGTTTGTTCTGTTGAAATCCCATTCTAGTTGTTAAATCTCCCAATTCTTTAATCTTTGGGCTGAATGAAGAACAACACTTGGTGTATAAATGCTCAATTCACACTCTCTTTATTCCATACAATCCTCATTATTCCATACAACATCCACATTCTTTCTCTCTCTCAGTGACCCTAAGTTATGACCTTGGCTTCCTGTGCAGTATGTTCTGTTCTTTCTAATCAGACAAATAAGGCCATGATTCTCTGAAAACAGTATTTCTTATACCTCAGCAGTTTAATGCATCATATACAATGTAATTCATTCACAGTAAATCAGCAGTCTAATGCAGGGGTCCCCAATCCCAGTCCACGAGGGCCTTTGTCCCTGCAGGTTTTAGATCTCACCCTGGATCAACACACCTGAATCACATGATTAGTTCATTACCAGGCCTCTGCAGAACTGAAGACATGTTGAGGAGCTAATTTATCCACTTAAATCAGCTGTGATGGATCAAGGAGACATCTAAAACCTGCAGGGACACCGGCCCTCGTGGACTGAGATTGGGGACCCCTGGTCTAATGTAATACAAACCAGTCTTATAAATGTAATAGTTACCACCTTCTTCTAAGTCAGCAGAATAATGCAAACTAAAACTACATAACAATTTCACAATCTTTAATTAGACATATAACGTGGCATAAGATAATAATCTCACATAGTTCAGAGTGAAACAGTGCGAGAGTAACGTGATTCGTTCACAGCAACATCAAACCAATTTGCCACTTTGTGAACAATCTCCCATCTACTTTTGTCTTGTTACAGGGACAGACTCAAATCTCAGGTTCATTGCTCTGTTACAGTTAGACCACCTCAGTGAGCAGGTTTCCTTTTCGTTATATCTTTTTAACTGCACATGAAGTACCATGGAGCTGCTCTGTGGTACTTTGTTTCCATAACAATGCTCAGTTACTCTTCACTGTAACCAGCTTCTCCAAACAACCCCTTGACACTGTGTTGTGTACACAATGATGGACAGAGGCTAGTTTGTTTGTTAGTGAACTTGTTTATTGTGTTGATAATAAGACACGTCAGGTCAGGCAGGCTGGATCAGATCATATTACAAAAGAACAATGCACTAAATAGCTAGCTTCTGTATTACTATGATGCACTATGTCATTTTTTGGGATTCTTGGAGTGCGTATTCCACGTTAGAATCAGATTTATACAATACATTTAGGACCCATTCCAATACTAACACATAACTCAAAAATCTTTGTATCGGACAATATTTCAAAAATAAAATGAAATAAAATACAAGACAAATTTACTGAGACAACAAGACAATGAACTTGTTTTATTACCCAGAGATTGTGGATTGTTTATGCTCTGACTCCATTCATAATCAGACGATTGCATTTGTGGTTCTTCAAACATGTTGGCAACATGGAAGTTGCAGAGTGCCCTCTGGTGGACAAACTTTAGCAGTAATAACATATTTGAGAGGCATTTTTTGTGACTCTTTGTTGCGTTTTAATTCTTACTTATCAGGCAATAGATGAAAAATGCATGGGATAACTGGCTGATATAGCAGTTCCATATACTGGGTACATATTTGTACACAAAACAGACAGAGTGGTATGTTCAATGCTGTGTCGCATTAACTGGCAGCATATTCATGCATTTATCTAGTACTTATGAGAAGAGGTATCACTTCCACATTTACATAGAGAAGACAAACTGTAAAGATACTTTCAGCTATTCCCTACTAACAATTGGCAGATAACTCTGTCTGACTCAACCCCAAAAGCATTTTGTACAGCTGGAACTGAACCAGTGACCTTTCATTCACCAAGTAAATGTGTAAAACAGCACATCAAACTAAATGTGACAATCAGTTCTCAGTTTTAAAGCTTGTTACAGGGATAACAGAGTTTGGCATAGTAACAGTGTTTATATTGACTTACATACAACCAACATACTGTTAATTTTGCATTTGACTGATTGCAGTTCAGGTAAAATCTGCATCACCTGGTTCAAAAAGCCTCTGATTATTTGTTTACACAAATAAATACCCTGAGAAAAACATCCACTAATACATAAAAAAACAAACAATGAGCAAAAAAAAGAATCTAAAAAATAAATCAAAGATATGTCACCAGCTCTTGAAATGTTTAAACTTCAGTAACAGTCTGAAGAGTCTTTCATTAAAGAAACAGTTGGAGTTTGATAGATAACAGTGAGGAAACATTGGATGTTGAAGGTACATGGAACTTTCTTTGGTTTCATAATACAAACATAATAGTAACCTGTCAGACTTTATTCAGCTCACCAATCAACTTCAAACACCATCAGACAGATTATTTATCATCTATCCATCCATCCATACAGACGTGGACAAAATTGTTGGTTTCCTTTGGTCAATGAAAGAAAAACAGTGGTCACAGAAATAACTTTAATCTGACAAAAGTAATAATAAATAATAATTCTATAAATCTTAACCAATGAAAGTCAGACATTGCCTTTCAACCACGCTTCAACTGAATTATTTAAAAAATAAACATTTAACCCTAACCCTTTCTTTGTCCAGGCCAGAAACAAGCCAACACAAAAATGATGGTACCCCTAGAAAAGAAATGAATGAAAATAATGTGATCAAAGGGACATGTTAATCCCAGGTGTGTCCACTAATCAGCATCACAGGTATCTACAATGTTGTAATCAGTCAGTGGGCCTATATATAGGACTCCAGGTAGTCACTGTGTTGTTTGGTGACATGGTGTGTACCACAGTCAACATGGACCAGAGCAAACGAAGGAAAGAGGTAACTCTGGAGATTAGAAAGAAAATCATAAACAAGCATGTTAAAGGTAAATGATATAAGACCGTCTCCAAGCAGCTGATGTTGCATGATGATGCAACAGATGTTCCTGTGACTACAGTTGCACATGTCATTCAGACATTTAAGATCCAGGGGACCGTAGCCAACCTCCCTGGACGTGGCCGCAGGAGGAAAATTGATGACAGATCAAAGAGATGGATAATCCGAATGGTAACAAAAGAGCCCAGAGACAACCAAGGAGGACACCATTGTTGAAAACAAATCATAAAAAAGCCAGACTGGAGTATGCCAAACTACATGTCAACAAGCCACAAAGCTTCTGGGAGAATGTCCTGTGGACAGATGAGACAAAAATTGCACTTTTTGCCAAGGCACATCAGCTCTATGTTAACAGATGGAAAAATGAAGCATATCAAGAAAACAACACTGTCCCTACTGTGAAACATGGGGGAAGCTTGGTTATGTTCTGGGGCTGTTTTGCTGCATTTGGCACAGGGTGTCTTGAATCTGTGCAGGGTACAATGAAATCTCAAGACTATCAAGGGATTCTAGAGAGAAATGTGCTGGCCAGTGTCAGAAAGCTTGGTCTCAGTTGCAGGTCATGGGTCTTACAAAGAGGACAATGACCCAAAACACACAGCTAAAGGCACCCAAGAATGGCTAAGAGGAAAACATTGGACTATTTTAAGGTGGCCTTCTGTGAGACCTGACCTCAATTCTATTCTAAAACATGCAGTCTGGAAAAGGAGCCCTTCAAATCGGAAACAACTGGAACAGTTTGCTCATGAGGAGTGGGCCAAAATACCTGCATAGAGGGGCAGAAGTCTCATTGACAGTTACAGGAATCGTTTGATTGCAGTGATTGCCTCAAAAGGTTGTGCAACAAAATATGAAGTTGTGGGTACCATCACTTTTGTCCAGGACTGTGGAAGCATGGTTGAAAAGCAATGTCTATTTATTATTACTTTGGTCAGATTAAAGAAATTTTATGTGACAACACCAAGAAGTTGGTAGCTCAATGAGAGACTCTGAGTCAATCCGTTAAAATCTTTGGGACATTTCAAAACAAGCTGCTTATCAGCAGGAAGGCTCTGTTGTTCTCTAGACTGCAAAACCAACAGCAACAAGAAGAAGCATGCTAGAAACTGTCAGACAAACCTTCAGCCCAACAGATCCATTTTCCCTCTGTCTATCCTCCTTCCCTCCAGCCTCCTTCCCTCCATCCTCCTTCCCTCCATCCTCTGTGTCTCCTCCTGTCTGACCTGCAGCTGAGAAACAGGTGTGAGGTGTCAGCTGTCAGGTAGGTGATGAGTGAAGAACAGAACAGAATCCATTTCCTCTTCAAACTGCTGTCAGACATTATCTACTGCACTCTGATCACATCACTCAGACCAGCTGCTTTCTACAAAGTCTCATCAACAACATCTTTAGAAACAAACATCAACAACCAGGAAGCAGCTTCACCTCTGATCACACACACACTCAACTCTACTCACTCACCTGGAGGAACAACATGAAGGTGGATGGTGTTGATGTGAGTCATAGGTCCTCTCACTTGCAGGACAACATGGCACTTGTATGTTCCATTGTCATTAGTCGTCACATTCTTCAGAATCAAAGACACGTCTCCATCCTTCATCTGTCTGTCCTGCAGAGTGACACGGTTCTTAAAAGATGGATGCTGGTTGTCTGTAATAAACTGCGCATCCTTGTAATAAAGAACATATTCTTCTTCCAGGTCAGCTCTGCTCCACTCTACAACTATGATGTTGTTGTTTGGAGCTCGACATGGCAAAGTGACGTTCTGTCCAGCTGTGATGATTTTCTGGTCTGACAGAGGAAACAACACAGAGCAGAGATGTTTAAGGTCATCAAAGTGCAACTGTTCACTTCTACAACAGCCACACACACACACTTTCTAACCATCATCACAGTACATTACATTACAACAAAAAATAATACACCTTAAAATAAAATATACATTAACCAAATAATAATAATACTTTAATACTTACCAGACAATATACAAAAATATGTTTCTCTCATTGGTGATAAAGGTTTGTTAAGCAAAAGAGGGGCCAGATATCCTGCACATGCAGGTTTTATCTCCAAATGACCTTTGGAATTTCCATTTCAAGTCCCTGGATAATTCAGTATGGCTGCTAAATGACTTTTATACTGTGAAGCTTTAAAATAATAATGACCCCATGATTAACCACATTTTCTTTAGAAAGTCTAGTTCAGTGTCACTATCCACACCCACGTTTGATTGCTGCCAGACCAGAATCAAGAAATCGCTTAAATAAAATTTGTCTGAGAAAGTGAAGCAGGCTTAACGATTTCAAAAGGCAAAAACATCATGCTAGGCTCTTACACCAACGACAACTCATCCAGGAAGTTAAAAAACAAAACAAAACACACAAACACTTTATAAACTGCAGGCCTCACTTGCCTTCGTTCAGAGTTTGTGAATCAGTAATAAGAAAGAGACTGGGGAAAAAAACAGCATACATGGAAGAAAAGTACTCCTGACGAAAAAACAAACAAAGGCTCATCTCACGTTTGGCAAAAAACATCTTGATGATCCATTTGAGAAAATAACATAATTTCATAAAAAGAACATCATATCAAGAGTCAAACAAGGTGGTACGGTTATGGGTTGGGGCTGCTTTGCTGCTTCAAGGTTGACTTGCTTTAATTGTTGGAACCATAAATTCTGCTGAGGCTGCTGGAGTAAACTATAGCTGCAAGATGGTTGGTGTCTGTAATGGTGGTAACCCACAAACAAGATTGTGGTTTGAGGGTTACCACAGACTTATTGCCGGCAATCATCTCTGATTTTTGCGGATGATGTGGTTCTGTTGGCTTCATCGGGTGAGGGCCTCCAGCTCGCACTGAGTGTGAAGCAGCGGGAATGAGGATCAGCACCTCCAAATCTGAGGCCATGGTTCTCAGCCGGAAAAGGG
>NW_005188192.1:0-3878 GCF_000239375.1 Pundamilia nyererei | reverse complement strand
AAGCTGGAGGAGGTGGCTGGGGAGAGGGAGGTCTGGGCCTCTTTGCTTAGGCTGCTGCCCCCACGACCCGGCCTCGGATAAAGCGGATGAAGAAGATGGATGGGTTACCACAGATAAAGGGAGCCATTAAGCTGAAGGAGTCCTATTGGGCTTGGTTAGCCTGTGGGACTCTGGAACCAGCAGGCTACGTGGAACGCCGCTTGGCCAATGGCTGAAGGGAAAGCTCAGGTGAGGGAGGAGTTTGCGTCTGCCTTGAAGCGATTCTGGCAAACTGTGAGGCAGTTTACAGGGTAAAGCAGTGCTCTACTCGTTTCTCCCTCTTATTCACACATCAATTCTGTCACATTTCTACCGCAAAAGAGGGTTTTCTCTGTATTTTTGTAGTGTTTACCTGACAATATAAAATGCCTTGAGATAACTGGTGTTATCACAAAATTGTCTGCACCTCATCAGTGAACGTGTCCATCGTCACTGCAAACAAGAAGGGGCTCAGAGCAGATCCCTGATATAATCCCACCACCAACTTCAACTCATGTGTAACTTCTACTACAAACCTTACCACCAGCTTTTTGTCTCCATACATGTACTCCACCATCCTCACATACTTTTCTGCCACACAGACTATGCAGTACCACAGTTCCTCTCTTTGCACCCTATCATGTGCTTTTGCTATATCCATGAGGACTCAGTGAAGCTTCTTCTGACCTTCTCTAAACTTCTCCATCAACATTTTACAAGCAAACATCACGTTTGTAATGCCCTTTCTTGGCATGATGCCACACCTCTCTGCTTACATTCAACAACCCTGTCATGCAACAATCATGTCCCATAGCTTCATGGTCTGGCTTATCAGCCCTGTCTAGCCTCTACAGCTCTACACATCACCTTTGTTCTTGAAAATCAGTACCAGTACATGTCACACACTTCTTCATTCCTCAGGCATCCACTTTTCCAGATTGTATTAAACAATCTGGTTCAACAGTCCACTGCACTCTCTGCTGGTGATCGCCACACTTCCACATGCTGTTTGTACCAACAGCCCTTCCTCTCTTCATCGTTGTCATAGCTGCCCTGACTTCCTGCTACTGATCCTCTTTGATGTGGGATTGGGATTAAGCATTAGTACACTGGCTTGTAGACTTGTTAACTTTTGAAGTGAAAAAATGTTCACATTTTGCAAAGTTTTTTGTTGGTGTCTGATTATTTATGACATATTATAGTTGATTGCTGATTGGAGAGCTCTCTGTGAATTTGTGGGCCTAGGAGTCCAACAAACTGTAGAACCATAATTTTCACAGCCTGCAAAATGTGATCCACTGAATGTTTACCACTTCTCTTTTTTTTTTTGCTTATTGATATGGATTATAATGTAAATATAAAGACACGGGCGACCAGCAGGGGGCAGTGCAGTAGGTTTAGCACATAAATAAGAGTAATGGTGACTGATGGTGGACAATTTGGAGTGGTAGCTCACAAATGGGAAGTGGTTGGTGTAGTATTTTTTAATAAGCACTACAAGAACAGCACCTTGCTAGCCACGGTTTACAATCTCAAATTCTCAAATAGCGGTGGTTTCTGGGATCTCAAGTGAAGGAGACTACACCCAGCCTCGTGTTGAATTCATACGCGAACACACAGAACAACTATGAAAATAATTATTTGGGAAATTAACCAGGTTGATGCTTTTTAATCTTCTTCATCTCGGAGGACATCGCAGTTTGGTTTCTAAAGGTTAAATCTCACCTGCAGAAACAGACGCGAAGACAAAGATCAACCAGCAGAGTGACGCAGATGTTCCAGCAGCCATTTCCGTATTTTTAACTTCTGGTGATGATTAGCTTGTTCTAAATGTTAGAGGATTGGTACTTTCGATGTATTTCGGAATCTAAGTTTAAAGCCTGGATACATTAATTAACATTCATTATTTAATCTTTAAACGAGGTTTGAAGTCAGAACTACTTCTCCACCCACTGCCCACTCACCGTGACCAATCCACTGTCTTTTCGGAACGCAACAGACAGAGTCGGAAATCGCGAGTTCAGCTCGACCCCTCCGATAGTGAGTT
Organism: Pundamilia nyererei; assembly: GCF_000239375.1. Taxonomy (NCBI): domain Eukaryota; kingdom Metazoa; phylum Chordata; class Actinopteri; order Cichliformes; family Cichlidae; genus Pundamilia; species Pundamilia nyererei. The sequence continues at coordinate 1,813 of NW_005188192.1, read as the reverse complement.
GAGAGAAATCTAACAAACCCCGATTTTCTAATCCCGGGCTGCAGCAGTGCATATAAACAGCATAACACTGTACAACTTATGATTTGTACAATGACTGTTGATATGTCTCGGTGAAAAAGTCATGTTAGGCGTTTTGACCAGGCTGTCTGTGAACAAGCTTTTAACTGTAATGAACGGGCAGTGGGTTGTATTGTTAGCAATGGACGAACAACTCCGCTTTGCTACCCACAAAAACAAATCCTTCTGTGTCGTTTCTCCAACTAACGGTAGTGCCGCAATTTTCAAGGTAACGGGAACGCAGCATCAGTCGACACACTTCGGTGGAGATACGTCATTCCCGAATTCTCCCAGCCACTGAGCGAAGATGAACCTACGTCACAGTTAATGGCGCATCTTGACCAATCAGCACTGGCTTGCAGCATTTCAAAGGTCTTTTTTACTCAGGAAATAGTTTGCGCTCCCAAAGCCGTAACACTGTAACTAACAATGGTAACCCGATTAAACTCATTGATTTTGTGGTTGAACGGTTGGGCTAAATGTTGAGGTGAGAGGTGTCTACGCAGGATTTTTAGAAACTACAGATATTTTTGGCATAACGATTGTGATAGTGATGTTCGATTCGTGAACGAAGCGTTCAATACTCGAGAATCACTTTACTGACTCGTGAATCATGATTCACAAGCCCAACTGACTCATCCCTGTTGCTGTTAGCAAACTAATTCCATTAGTAGAAATATATCTAGTTTATAATTCAAATTGTGGGGGAAAACAACAGCCAGTTTCGTAACAAAAGCATTTCTGCTCTGAACTGGAAGAAAAAACCCTGAGTAGAAGCTCACATCAAGAAAATAGCTCCTCGGTTCACAGTAGCATCACGCTGCTAACATGCTAACAATACATTTGAGCTACTCACCCCCTCCCTTCCTGTGTTGAATCGTAAGCATAAGCGAATCACTCAGGACTCGCTCAACCCCTCCCTCCTGGCTCACAGCTTCTTCTTCTTGGTTGGCAACCAACGTTAAGGCGCATTACCGCCCCCTGGCTCACAGCGCAGTGGACATTTAGATGAGAAAATATATATTTGACACACTTAAGGAAAATACTAATAAAATACAAATAAACAAAATAAATGTTTATTAAGCAATTTTGGTAGGAAATTGCTTAATTTTAGAAATGTTTTTGCTCTTTTTCTCTATTAAATAGTTGTTTTTTTTAAATCATTCATCTTAGCAGTGGGATTTACATGAAAAGGGAAACAAATTAAGTTTGAGTGAAAATGTAAAATTTTTGCACTCTCTGGTCAACTGACTCAGTGAATCAAATGACTCAAAACACCCGATTCACTTTGGTGAGTGACTCATTAACACTCGATTCAGCCAATCACAAGAAACCAGTGGAAGTCTCTGTAGATCATTGGTTAAATGATCACTAAGCAATATTTGATTGTGCGGACCTGTCATAACTGTGGGGGACTAGTCCAACCGGAATAATATGGTGGGGGGAGTTTTGTTCTTCCGGGGCGGTCTGTGTGTTTTGTCATGTGCTGGAGTACGCATTAAAAGTTTTACAGCGGACTAACATCGAGAGTGATTATTAGCTCGTCGCATCACACAAGAGTGCTACATGGTGTCAGAAGACGGTACGGACGTCACGCCAGCGCGTATGTTTATATCCCTGTCGGGGTACCGCACTGCTTATTGTGCGCTGTATCGGATTAGCCGCTAAAGAAAAAAGAAGTCGCCCCATCATGGCGGACGGATTTCGCAGACCTGACCCTCTGGTTTTTGATGAGAACATTGCCGAGAATTGGCGT
>NW_005188191.1:54627-60687 GCF_000239375.1 Pundamilia nyererei | reverse complement strand
GCTGTGTGTTTCTTTGTTAAGGTTAGTTTATATTTTCCAGTTTACTTTAGTTCTGTATCATTTCCGTGTGTCAGCAATGAAGCTGCATTTTGAGTTATTCCCGTGTGTTGTGAGTTCTGCACTTTGGGTCCTCTTCCTGCCTGCACACAGCCGAAACATGACAGTAGCAGGACAAGAATACGTAAAAGATTGCCTGCCTCCAACAACAGGTCACCGATCAAAGAAAGAAAGACAGAGCAAAAATGTGGTGCCGCCTGAGGATAGTGAGGAAAGCAAATGAACATGAAACGTAACACACATACTGCCTGTAGGAAGGCGTTTGAAGGAAACCTGCACATGAAAGAAAATGTTTCTAAACTAAAAAGCTGCAACAGTGAATGCAGGCACAGAGAGCGTAAATATATGCAGGACCGGTCTATATAAACCTGTTCTGTCCGTGTGGAGCCTGGACTGCTGTTGGCATGCTGTGTAGCAGGTTTCTCCTGCAACAATGTAAGGGATGTAGGCCAGCATGATCTGATCATCACACAACACACCAAACCCTAACCCCCCCCCCTAACCTAATCACATCCTAAACTTCACAACACTAACCCCCTAAGACATAGGTGTCAAACTCTGGCCCACGGGCCAAATTTGGCCCGCAGCCTAATTACATTTGGCCCGCAAAGCCATACAAAATTACTATTATAGCTGGCCTGCCAGTATCATACAGTGCATGTACTGCTAATACTACAATTCCCAGAATGCTCTGTTGGTGTTTTGGCGCGTCAGTCATGACAGGACCATTAGCACCCTCTCCTCTGTTGACCATAGTCATAGCAACCACGCAAATCCTGCCATGCTACCGATCCCAAAATGGAAAAAAGAAGGGCAGAAAACAGGAGCTTTCTGGACAGGTGGGAGAATATGATGGAAATTTGATAAATGATAAAATGATCAAATTTAATTCAGAAGGCTGCAAATACATTTTTTATTTAAGAAATGAATTCCACTGATGTGTTATTTAATTAATTATTTGATTTCAGCAAAACTTGTTTGAGTCCATAAGAAAAGATTCCTTGTTATATTTGGAGGAAGATGTTTTTTCAATGAATATTAATGTTAGCCCGCGACTTTGATCCAGTTTTGAATTTTGGCCCACTGTGTATTTGAGTTTGACACCCCTGCTCTAAGACGTTTGGACATAAAAACAAGAAATCTCTGGCAGAACCAGGCTCAGGGACGGGCGGCCGCATGTGACGGTTTGCCAAGTAAACATTTACTGGCATAGCGTCTGTTCCTGCACGTCCTCAAAGTCCTAAAGTCCGTCTACAAGCACGTTTAAAGCTCACTCACATGAACACCGACATTCTTTGAAAACAACTTTTAAGTGTATGATGAATTCTGGTCTCCTTCCTTTGGAGAGCCTTGGAGCACACACTGGACGTTGTTCTGTTTTATCATCTTTTGCACCCACTAATCAAAGATTCTTGCTTTAAATTGAGTTTCCAGTTAATGCGTCTGGGTAGGATCCAACAGGGTCAAACTACTGTTTAAAATAAAGTTCCTTATCAAACTGAATAAATAGAGGTGTGTTTGAGTCAGGTACCAACAGTACCAGTATTCACCAGCACTAGCACCATGCTCCGTGTAAGGCTCAGCTGCACACTGTGTGAGTACACGAATGATTTTCTATATTTATGTTTAATGACTGAATTCTAAAATGTTTGTTTCCGTCTGAATATTATTTTATATGTATGTGGGTTTTCTGTTGGATGAGTCCAGATGTATCACTTGTTGACAGCTCTGCGAGGCTGTAAGCAGCATCTCTGAGCTGAATGTAAATGCTGAGCACATTTTGTGGTTAACATGAAAGGCGACAGACACTTGGATGAGGCTGTGATTTTATGACACATGTGACACTCGCTGCTAAAGGTGTGACTTAGATACCTGCCAGAAAAGTATGTTCAAAGCTGGTAGTAGATAACAATGTGAGGGTGAAGCAACATTATTGTGAAAATAGTTTTATTTCAGTTACAGACGCAGGAAAATAGGTAAAACATCAAAGCCTTGATATTAATATACACCACGCATGTTTGAGAAGTTCTGCTTTTTCAAAAAGATGATCAAATCATTTTCGTTTAAATCTTTTCTCTTGCTCAATGAATAAAACACTGATGTTTGTTTTCAGTGCTGGCAGCGACCTGTTTGCTCAGCGGAGCAGGTAAACAGCATCTGGTGCAAGATCCAGTTTATCATTACACAGCTCACCTCATGTCACATTTTCATATCTGTTCTTCAGATGCTTCCATGGAGAAAGCCGTCAGCTGTCACATGGGCGGTGTCCAGAGGTTGAGCTGTGGTACGATGCATGTTTACATCTGCACAACCAAAGCGACTCGGCGGGGATGTGAAAAATCGGCTTGTACATTTCACTCAGCCAATGAAACTCTTGGAATTCATGAATTGAGAAAAAATATTTTGGTTTGATTTTTACATTTTTTTCATCTGAAGGTTCATCGTCCTAAATTGGAGACATTTTTTAAACAAATACATAAATTGGGCCTGTTCTACACTGGGGCAAGAGGGGGCAATGCCCCCTTAAACAAACTTCCTGCCCCCTTAAGTCAAACTTTTGGAAGTTGAGAAAAAAAAAAAGATTATCCACAAACTGATTTTGGACAAGATTTACTGCAGTAGCTGAAATGAGATGATAGGGTTTAAGTCTTGTTTGCTTTCCCTCTGTGTTCTCTTTGTGTGCAGGCTCACACACTCACCCTCCCCCCAGCTAAACATCCAATCACTTTAAGTATGCAAATGATCCGGTGTCAGGTTTCTCAGCAGTGTTGCCAATTTAGCGACTTTGTTGCTATATTTAGCAAGCTGTCCGACGCCCTTAACTACTTTTTATCTAAAACAACTTCTAAAAGTAGCAACTTCTCACTACTTTTAGGACAGCCAATAGTGATTTTTCTTACTGAGGAGTTGGCAACACTGTTTCTCAGTAGGCAGGACAGAGCAGCTGATCTGTGTGTGGTGTAACCAGAGGTGGGTAGTAACGAGTTGCATTTACTCCGTTACATTTAATGAAAAAAATTTACTTTTAAAGTACCTTTTTACTTTTACTTGAGTACATTTGTGAAGAAAAACGGTACTTTTACTCCGCTACATTTGCAAAATTAGACTCGTTACTTTAAAAAAAATAATTAGTTTAACACATTAGATAACATGCCACCAGTGGAGTTTCCAGTGACTTTTTTACCAATCAGATATGGCCATGCAGTCACATGACCAGTTTGAAACTGACCCCCTTAGCAACTTTTTTTCTAAAAAAGCGACTGGCACCTTTTTCTGGTATTATTGGAGACTTATTTATGAAATGAAAACGCATATCACTCTCAACAAGCAGCGGTGCTGCCGTGGGCACCTCACCCGTGCCAAAGTGCTCACAGGCGGAGGATAGTCCTCCCCCGGCTGCTATCAGGGCAGGAGACGTTCCTACCTACCTATGCGTCCAAACACACACAAAGTAAATCCACCAGAGTGCCAATTTCGGGTCACTTTTGCCGGTCCAAGCCCGGGACCCACCTCTGGGTGTAACAACCCTTTTGGGTTATAGCACCACTAGGGGGGGTTGCCCTACTATTGTAATAGCTGTGGGAGTCTCCTAGTGGGTGTGTGTTGTTAGCTCGTGTTCCATTCGAAAAGGAAAACCTTACCGTTGTGACGGCCTGGCGCCGGCGTTACCAATCTGTGCGCATGTATGCATGGACGAGTACAGCCGTGGAGACCTGGCTCAGAAGGTGTAATGTTGCTGACAGTGAATAAAGGTCTGTTATTGGATTTAACCGACTGGCTTCGGGTTTTTAACCCCCACACCACACGCTCGCTCGACCTGCTAGCCGCTCCTTCCTCGCCATACTGCTGTTACAGTGGGTTACAGTGACTGTAACTGACAGTGTATTTGAACTCTTTCATGCACAGTGGTCACTACAGCTATTCATAGGTTGTTTTCTTGTATTTGTGTCAGTGTTGATGGTATACTTGCACATAAACCACTACATTGGTGTCACTCCACACCCTGCCACCCAAAGGTCGTGTCACTATAGATGTATGACATGTTTCATTGTAATTATTGTTATTTAATCCTGTCATCCATGAATTATGAGTATAAGTGTTTTTATTCATCTTTTACTGCACAAAGACGAATAAAAATACTTAAGAAAGAAACTCCGGATTGAGGTAGTCATAATTCATGCATGAAAGGTTTAATGTTCGTCACTGTATTTGTTAGAAACAGTTTTGTAATTTTCCTTTAATTTAATTTATTCATTAGTTTATATATGATCATGTATAAACTACATCATCAACTCAGTCAATAAATATACTTAGATGTATCTCATAAATGAAATAACAGTGTAGTAATTATTTTAGTAAACCTTTTACAGTTAATGAAAATGTAGTGCAAAATAAAATACCTACGATTATTATTGTTATTATTGTTATTCAAGTTCTAACCTCTCAGCTGCTTGCAGCGATGTGTTACTGTAGGGTCTTTAACTTACAAAATAAAGCGCCTTGAGACAACGATGCAGGAATAAAAATCGCAGTGAACTCTGATTTTTACGCCGCTTTTAAATGAAATGCTCTCGTTTCTGATCCACTCGATGTGACAGAAAATGGAGTGATCAGTGTGGTAGCAGCTCTGTACGGACGTGCAGACAGAGAGACCTGCAGTGAGGGCAGACCTCAACAACAGCTTAACAACACTGAGTGCTCTCAGCAGGGAACCGTGGACGTCCTCAGGAGGAGGTACAAGAGAAAGGATCCTAAACTTCTGTTGTGAATGTGGCAGCTTACAGTCAGCTACATGTGAGCGTCCATGAGGTTGAGCTAATTATAGCTAGCTATAATTATTCTCTATGGGCTAACCGAGCCTTTGCTGTTCATCTTTCAATTACAGCCGCTACATGAGCAAAGAAAGTAAAGAAATATGTGTAAATATGTTTTGGAAAAAGCAGCACAGTTAAACAATAACCAACATCCAGCACTGCTTTTTTATGTATGTGTTTCCTTCAGGTGTGATGGGAAGAAAGTGTGTGAACTGAGCGTGACTGACGTCGAAAGTCCTGACCCTTGTGTCGACACCTACAAATATCTGGAGACCAGCTACACCTGCTTACCTGCAAGTCAGTATCACATGACCATGAAACTATGAAGGAAGCAGAGCTCAGAAAGAAGGTCAGAGAGTTTGTGACTGATTTATGTGAGTATGCTAACGCTAAGTCATGTCAGTCAACACATTTAAACACAGCAGATGTTCAACAAATCATCAAAACCAAGTAATACGTTTATAATAATGACTTTTTCATTATAATTTAGTAAAACATAAAATCTGCTTTGATGACATTATGTGAAAGTTAATGTGAAAGCTCATGAAAACATTTTGAGCTGGGATGTGAACACTGTTCCTGAGGTAGATGATGTCATCTGAGGAGGGAGCCAGTGAGTGAGAACGCACCAATCAGATGAATCATGAGAAGACCCTGATTAACAAACCCAAGTGAGCAGCAGGAGACAGAACATGTGGAACATCTGCTTGAGAACATGAAGTTCATGTAGGCGCGTATTTGTGAGCAACAATATTTCTGATCCGGTACTTCACAAATATGATTACACTTCTGTGCACGCAGACGTTCAGGATCCTTTCATTCATGCAGCAAACGTTTAGGTTATTAACAGAAAGAAAGAGTTCATCTTTCTGAAGAAAAGTGGGTAACAACTGCTTTGATCTGTGAGTCAGACTGAAGAGAGGTACAAACATGACACCAAGATATTTTCCCCCTGAGGGTTAAGAAGGGACAGTGGAAAGCAAGGAATCTCTAAACTTCCAGCTTCATTTACATTGAGGCTGCCAAACAGCAGCTTCAACATGTCGCTGAGAGCCAATGTTCTTCAATGCTTTCATATCTAATCTGACCTGCTTCCACAGGTCACCTGGGCCCTGTTCCAGGAAGCCGGTTTAGAAAACTCAGAGTGAAAAACGATACTCAGGGTTGAGTAACCCCGAACTGTCCAACT
>NW_005188191.1:24601-30789 GCF_000239375.1 Pundamilia nyererei | reverse complement strand
ACATAATTATTCATTTTACAGGCTGTACAGCACATGAAAAATGTTTTATTTGACTGTAATATTTAATTATGTGGGATAAATAGGGTTAGATAGGGTTAAATAAGAAATTTAAAGAGTATGCTTATATAAAACAAATTCATACTTACTCCATTTTATGTATTTTAAACATATTTAATAGATATTACAGAATGCAGATGGATATGTGAAAAGAAATGGCTTTGATTTTGCCTTCTTAAGTAAATTTCTCTAGATCAGCCCCTGCAGCACAAACCAGGGCAAAGTTCAAGCATTACGGAAGTTTCATTTCTCATATATTATATTGATTATACTCATATTTGATTAGAAGTTTATATATAATGAACTATTAGCAGAATCACATATAGATATATTGTTATAGCACTCTGTGTTACTTTAACCATGAAAAGGCTGGATAGTTGTCCGTTATTTCACTCTTGGATGGAGATAAGCTGGGGGATGTCAATCTCTTTGACATGTTATATGAAACCATATTTGTCAATACATCCACCAGCAGTGATGGAAGTGACATCATCAATACAGATCTGTCAGCACACGAAGAAGCAGTTACGGATCTCTGACACAAACAAAAGGTGTGTTGGTGTTACACCATGCATCGTTGACATAATCCTGTCCTGTAAAAACGGTTCAAAATAAAGAAGAATAGAAATAAAATCAGAGGTCTGTGCAGTAAATGTTTTCTTCTTTTCTAATGTAAAAGAAAAAAACAGTTCTGTTAAAGACCTAAGATTACATGATTTTAATTTGAATTAAAATAAAAATGGATTTCAAAAATGAACCCAGATTCAGTTTGTACCTCCATTGTTTATCGTCATACAATCTTCTCTTCCTTTATAATCATTTGGCTCTCCTTTGGCCCAGTTTGGGAAGTCAAACTGGGAACCATCACTCCACATCCACATAGTTTCCTGAAAGAATAAAGTTTGAGGTCTAGGGGGCTTGGAAAGAAAAGCATTTAAGTTGCTTAAATGCTTGAAAGCAAGCAACTTAAAGAAGTCCAAACATTTTTCTTTCCAAGCTCCTTAGACTACGATGACCGGGATGACTGAGAACCCTCACAGAAATAAAGTTTGAGGTTCACTTTGTTCTGATGTACTTTGGTGCATTTATGCTGAGAGTGCAGACAAGAGCCCTCTACACTTCATGTCTGCTGCCAGCAGATACTCACTAGCAGCTCAAAGACAAATCTCAGTTAACACAAAGAAGAACACGACTAAGTCTTATATACAAAACACAGACCTGGATTTGACAAAATTATAAAATTTGAATCAAACTGATGAATATGAAGAGAAACATATGAAATATCAGAAACAGCTGCAGCTCATCCTCTTTATCTGTGAAACACTTACAGTCTCTCTGTCGTTGCCTCCAACCCAAGCTGTTGGATATGACCCTGCTGCTGTGCGAATGAGCTCTCTGATGAAGGTGTACTCAGCTGTGCTGTGGTATGAGGCCAGATTTCCACCGAGTGTCTGACAGGAACTCTGAGGAGGAAGATGAGGTGCACAGAAGATGAAAAGTGTGAGAATGCATTTAAAATGAGTCAAAGACAGAAAGTCTTTATGTCATCAGTGATGCAGCGACAGCTGCTGTTATTTCCTGATGTACCTCAGCATCAGTCCAGTTCTTCTGACTGCTGTTAACGATGAAACAGCGACCTCCAAACCAAGTCCAACCAGCAGGGCAGGAAGGATCTTCAGCATGATTGTAAAGTTAGAAGGTCGGTGAACAGATTAATGGTTCCTCAAAAGAAAGTAATTTCTCCCCATAAACTTCAGAACAGAAGATGAAGAATTTCATAACAGACATCTGTTTCATTATTTTTCATGTGTTCCTAATAAACTGTCAGTTGAGTACACGCCAAAGCAAAGCAGTCGATCATCTCATGTTAGAAGAAGCTGAGCTTGAACAATGACTTTCATATTAACGGCTGGTTAATTATGTAACTGACTAACTACATCAGTACGACACTGCCTGGGTCTTTCTAAGGCCTCAGGTTTGTACAGCTTGTTGTACTTGTTAGGCGTCCCATCACACTTCTCTGCAGTTCTGATAGTTGGGTAACTTCCCTCCTTTCTGTCTCTAGTTTTCGTCTCCACTGAGGCTTCTGTTCTTGTGTTCGTCTGATATTCAAGGATCCCTGTTGCTGTGTAGATCAGCTGGCTGTTTGCAGTGATGGTCACAGAAGGGATTTTATTAGTGTGCGCTCAAATATAGGACTTTGTAGGAATGCTTCAGTGTTTTCACATTTAATTAGCAAATACAAGCACATTTTTGCTTTGCACACCGCAGAGTGAAGGCAAAGGACCAACAAGCGCTCAGCATCTCTGGGACCTCCTTCAAGACTGTTGGAAAACCATTTCAGGAGACGACCTCATGGAGCTCATGGAGACAAGGCCAAGAGTGTGCAAAGCAGAAATCAAAGCAAAGGGTGGCTGTTGCCAAGAATCTAAAATATGAAACATATTTTTACACAACTCTTTTTTAATTCTCATCCATAAATAATGTGCATCTTTCACGTGATTCAGTTTATTTTGAAAAGTCTCAACAGGATCTTGAGCTTTATTGTGAAAGGTTTATGTGGAACAAGCGGACACGCGATGCTGTTACCGTCGTTGTTGCTAACGACAACGCATAAAAACAGGCGCTTGTCCACCCGTAGTGTGGTTATATTAAATATAAGAGAAAGAGAGAACTTTAAGAAATGAATATAGCCACTACAGTGACCATCAAACCATGAACAAATATTGCCGTAAACCGTAACCACGAAACAAACGATAGCGTAAAATGAAACCATCGACGTTTTTACATCGTCATCCGATATATATCGTTATATCGAACAGCCCTAATTCTGTCTGTTTGATTTTTACTTGTATGTGTCTTTAATTTGGTCAGAGGACTTTATAAACTCTGCCTTTTAATGTACTTTTATTGCAAAATGTGTTCATCTCTCAACTTCAGATTGTTATTAAAGAACTGTTACACTGATTTACTGCACCATCTTGTGGTACAAAGCGGTATCTCTGCCTTATCTTCAGTTGGTAAACACAACAGATGTTCTGTTCTCCACATTCTGTCGATGTTCAGGAAACATCAGCGAATAAAACAGACATTTTTATTTACAATGTCATTTTCATTAGCTTACTTGATAAGCTTATGAAAAAAAATTCAAATTCAAAATTTATTTGTATGGCACATTTAAGAACAACAGAGTTGACCAAAGTGCTTCACAATCAGTTAAAAACAAGAAAAAACTGTAGAGAAACAAATAAAGATAAATAAGAAGACAATGAATTAAATATAAAAACATAAAACAGGCCTGATTGTACTCATACTGAACTCTAACACTGCCTGTGAATGCAGAGTTCATAAGGCTGAGATTTTTTAATGAAGCGATTCAGTTTTCACAAAGTGGAAAGGAAGCCTGCATAGTAACAGTGGCACAGGGGTTAATAACAGAATTAAAACTAGAAAATGCATTTTCTGAAGAAACTGCAGCTTGGATGCTGATAGTTGAATGTTTTGAGTTGAAATGAAGCTGTTAAGTTAAAAATGTTGAAGGGGGCGCAGTATGAAAAGAAAAACAATAAAAGAACGCTTGGACACTGCTAGCATCGTGGACAGGTTTTTGACGGGGCTCCCGCACAAACGCAAAGCAGGAGATGAAGCATCGCTGAATATGTTTCTAAACCAACTTCCTTCTAAGCCAAAGACTAGAAAATATGGTGAAGCAAATCTTCCCTTTGGCTTCACCTGCACAGGTGCTGAGGTCGGTCTCCGCTGCAGAACTGGTTTTCCCTGCGTCGGGAGCAGCGCTGGGCTCTTCAAATCACGGACAAACAGGATCCCACATTCTCGATCTTTAGTTCAAACACTTGTTGTAATGACTAACTGCTCCTGACATGTTGGAGATGTTTGCTCTTTATACAGTAAAGTTACAGCTGGATACAAATAACATCAGGCTGATCCTGCCACGATTTGTTCCCTCGGTTCAAATCACAGACAAACAGGATCCTACAGCTGTTTATGTTTTTGAACACCGTTATGCACAGAGAGGCATTTTTTGAAAAAAATAAATTGATAGCAATGTTGAATATTATTACACAGGAAAAAAACAGCTACATGTAAAATAATCACACTGTGACACCTCTGCCTTTGTAAATGAAGGGACAGTTATTGCGTGTGTGTATGTAAGCATGTAAAACCTGAAGATAGTCAGATTAACAGTATTTCGTCTCTATCAGCCAGGGCTGGCCCGTGGCATAGGCCATATAGGCAAATGCTAAGGGCGCCGGCTATCAGGTGGCGCCACGCCAGTGCCACAAATGTTGAAAAAAAAAAAAGAAAAAAAGTTGGTACTATTATTTCTAAATACAAAAAATAATCCCACGTTAATTAAAATGCAAAGTAAAGCTTATTTAATAGAAATATTATTTGTTACAACATTACACTACACTGCTGATGTAGGGAGGCGCCACCTAAAATCTTGCCTAGGGCGCCAGATTGGTTAGGGCCGTTTCTGCTATCAGAAATGAACCTCATGTAAACAATAATGTTATTTATGTGTGGACGAAAGGCCCAAACGCATAGAAACAGCTGCGTGTAGGTGTGGACGCAGCGTAAAATTACTACCTGTAATTTATTGCAGTTTACTTTTATTTGTTTAATTGTTTACTAAATGTTTGAGGTGTGAATTAAACCGCAATGGAGTTTGATAACAAAATATGTGTGTGTGGTTGGAGAATTTTTTTGTGCGGGGGGGTTCATGTAAAACAAAGGGGGGCCTAGCAAGGAAAGATTGGGAACCACTGACCTAGAGTGACCAAACTTTAAAACGAAGCCAAGACACTGAACTATTCAACTTGTATTTATCTTTTCAATATCTATTATACTTTTTCTTTAGTTCCAGTTTAAGTTTCAGAGTTTCAGAAGTACAGGCTGTCTTTACACTGTCACATGTCTATTTAATAAACTCCACAGCCATGAAAAGTGAGAATTCGGTAGACTGGACATTGCTGGCGCTCGCAGTGAAAGAATTTTGTCAATATGACTTGTAGTTTTCTCTTGGGAAGCATTTGTTTTGGGGTCACTTTTCTGTTTATTTAAAGCAGCAGAAGAGAGGCGCAAATCAAATCAAAATTTATTTACATTCCAAGGTTCCTTACAGTGAGCGAGAGGCTGGCGAGAGGGCCTAAGGCATAGGTGTCAAACTCTGGCCCGCGGGCCAAATTTGGCCCTCAGCCTAATTACATTTGGTCCGCGAAGCCATACCAAATTACTATTAGAGCTGGCCTACTGGTATTATACAGCTAATATATATATTGTTTAGTATTAAGCTTTGCTTGTTCCATATTCAGTTTTCCAGCAAAACTTGAGTCCATAAGAAAAGATTCATTCTTATATCTGGAGGAAGATTTTTTTTTTCAATAAATATTAATGTTAGCCCGCGACTTTGTTCCAGTTTTGAATTTTGGCCCCCTGTGTATTTGAGTTTGACACCCCTGGCCTAAGGCATCAGCTAACTGGTCTGGCGGAGTGTGACTATCAAAAACTATGATTTCAGTCTTATTCTCGTTCAGTGTAAGAAAATTATGTGGTAACCAAATTTTAACTTCATGCAGACAGTTTAACAGAGTTTGCAAAGAAGCAGACACATCAGATGTCAAAGGTGAATAAATCTGGATATCATCAGCATAACAGTGAAAGGAGATGCTATATTTTTTTTAAATTAATCCAAACGGCAACATGTACAAAGAAAAGAGCAGGACCGAGCATGGACCCTTGAGGCACACCACAGTAAATAGGGGCAGAGGCCGAGGAGTGTTGCCCCATAGCAACAGAGAACGACCTCTCTGAGAGGTAGGATTTAAACCAAGATAAAACCTTTGAGACCAACAACATGTTCCACTCTTGATAGAAGAATGTTGTGGTTAACCGTGTCAAAGCAGCGGAAACCACGGAATAGCCAGAGTCAACGGTTAAAAGAAGATCATTAAAAACTCTAAGGCTGTCTCTGTGCTGTGGCGAGGTTTCAAACCAGACTGAAACTTTCTGTTAATACCATTTGCATCTAAAAAGGCCTGAAGTTGTTTTAGAACTACCTTTTCCAATATTTTGGAAATAAAAGGGAGTTTGGAGATCGGCCTGTAGTT
>NW_005188191.1:20524-24379 GCF_000239375.1 Pundamilia nyererei | reverse complement strand
GACTCTCCACCATTTGACCTTAGAACTGAAGAAGCTTCTCGGATGAGAGGTGAAACGTCTTCAAGCAACTTAAAGAAGTCCAGACGCTTTTCTTTGCAAACTCCTTTGACTACGATGACCTGGATGACTGAGAACCTTCACAGACACTTTTTCATAGTAGGTTGCACAACAGCAAGCTTAAAGACAGACGGTACACAACCTGATGACAATGATGCATTCAGCAGAAGTAAGATACAAGGACCAATGACATGTAAAGCTTTCTTAAAGAAACGAGAAGGAAGAATATCGTGCGGGGAACCAGAGATTTTGAGACGATCAATTATATCTTTTAAAGCAGAATAAGACACTGGCTCAAACTGTTGAAAGACAGTCAAGCATTCAGAGGCTGGAACTGGGTCTAAAACTGACGATGAATGAGATGGATGAGAAGCCCTTAGAGCTGAGATTTTTTCAGAGAAATACTTTAAGAATACTTTAACAGACTTTTGATACTTAGATAAAGAATTATGGAGGATGTCCAGAGAGACGTGGAGTTTGTCTTTCCTCCATTTTCTCTCAGCGCAACAACATTCACGCCTAAGGGCACGAGTAGCATCATTTAGCCAGGGTTGGCGTGAGGATTTGGCACGTTTAATCCTCAGAGGTGCAACAGAGTTAAGAATGTCAGCAAATGTAGTATAAAATAGTTTAGCAAGCTCATCCGCTGATAAAACCCCATTACAGTTAGCATCAGAGAGGGGAGAGTCAAGGAAAGCATCAGTGAAGTGAGCGATTGACTGGGAGTTAATCGTGCATGTTTGCCGCACAGGACCATCACTGTTCAATTCCACATTGCTCACTACAGTATTAAACAAAACCGGGAAGTGATCTGAAATCCCAGTGTCCTTAATGTCTGTGATACAAATGTCCGTGGTCGTGTCCAAATTCATGGGCTGCATCCTCCTGAGGACCCAGCCTTAGCGGTCTACGTGGGCCGGGTCTTCAGAAGGTCGGGTAGGCCGGAAGTAAATGGCTGTGAAATGGGACAGTCTAGAACATAAAGGACACACTGTTGTGTAGAACAAGTCCTTCGGATCCTCAAGGTTTGAACATGATTTTGATAGGAGTTAGGGTCTTGGATTTAGAAGCAGTTTTTTAACACGTGCATCAAGGCAGATTTAAAAGCGTTTTGATTGGCCCATGAAATTCAGGCTTCCGTTCGATTGGTGGATTTCTCTTCAGCAGACAGGTGGTTCAGATCTGGGCGTTTGGAGTTAGTTGATGACTTTTAGAATCATCTTTTTTGACTGGATGATTAAAACTTAAAGCATTTACCTTTCTGTTGTGGATTCTCCCACATTTCAGCGATTTTGATGATTAAAAGAATATAAACTTTTAATATTCATTCAGATGTTTTGTGATTCTAAATTTTCTTTAGTCATTACTCAGCTTTTGTACATTTTAAGGATGTTCAGCTACTTTCCAACTTTGAAACTTTTTCTGTGTGAACTTTAGATTTAAACAGTTTTACACTTTAGCCTTCAGCCTATTTCAGCTCATTCAACATTTTTAACTTAACATTCAACAATTATGTCATTTCAGCTCAAAACATTCAGCTATCAGCATTCACATTGCAGTTTCTTTAGAAAATGCATTTTCTAGTTTGTTAAGCAGTCACGCAGGATGCGCAAAGACACCTGGAGCTTGTTTTTTATCCAGTTTCTCTCTGCACCTCGACATTCGCATCTGAGAGCACAGGTGGCATCATTAAGCCAAGGTTGACGTGTAGATTTGGTGCGTTTAGTCCTTAGTGGAGCAACATTGGCCCGAGGAGAGCTGAAATGTGAACAATCGAGGGATTTAGGATGAAAGTCCACAGTGACCTGGTGCCCATCCGAAGAGTGATCGTTGCTAACAGGAGCACTTCCCAGCGGACGAAGGTTACTGAGATTCATGCCACCTCTGTAGGTCCACACCCATCGCCAGACAGGTAAAGGCTTCGCTGGCAGGTCAGAGGGAGCAGGAAGTCCAACAGGCCGGATCCAGCGATGGCAGCTGAATCTGTAACTGGACTGGTCCCAGAGGGCTTGAAAAGATGGTAGCACACCTGTAAGAGTACGAGGTTTCTTTACTCCATGTGATTTCAGGTAAGCCTTGAAGCGTAAAAGGATGCCACCTCGCTTTCCCTGTCTTCTAGAGCACTTCCTGCGAGGCAGGGCAAATGGTGAGTGATGTAGGCATACAGGTATGTCCGTCAAAAGTGGAGGAAGACTTTCTGGCTCACTTTCCAAATCAAGCATTCAGTGTTTTAGTGGCCGACGGTTCAGAAGAGTTTGGCGATCATAGACAAGTAAAGCAGAACCATCAGGGCAACATAGAAAAAGAAAGGTAACAACCAGCAGACACAACCCAAAGAGACGTCTCGCCGTGCACACTGGTGCCATCTTGGATGCTGCCAGCATAACTAAGGGATGTTGCTGACATATTCTTGAGATAATTTTCATAAATATATAAAATGATTTCAATCTTTTAGGGTCTGCAAAAAACTGACAATGTTTTGGCGTGATTTCAGTGTTTTCAGCACATAAAGGTTAATCTTTCAAAAATGAGGAACAATTATAATTTTCATTCAAACAAATATGAATGTACAGACCCTAAAAGATTATTTTTATAGGTTTATTGTTTGAGTAACTTACCCTGACAAGTGAAAAACACCTCCAGGTACTCGTAGGTGCCATGACATGGGTCTACTGAGCTTGGTGCTTCAACAGTACAGCTGTTCTGCCAGTTACACCTGTGAATGCAGGTAAAAGGTGAGTCAGCAGAAGCTGAGAGAAGATGGAGGGCTGAAGGAAGAGAGTCAGCCTACGTACATTTTAGTAAAATATTCCATGCTTGCGGACCAGGAGCATTTAACATTTTGGAGCTCAGAATCAGAACGTCCATCAGGGCACGTGGTTTTGTCACGGCGACCATAATTCGCCCAGGAGACGACTATAACCTGTCTTTCACCTGAGGAAAAGTTCATAGAGTCAAACTGTAACCATGGTGATATTTTTTTTACATGAATGCTCAAACATACAAAGACATAGAAGCTGTGTTATCACCACACTGAAGGTTTGACTGAGATCCTCCACATGTTACACTGTGGCCTGAAACAGACACAGATCCCATAGAAACTGTAATCATTCATGTACAGATTGGGTTCATCAGTCATTTCTAATCACAGGTTTAACAGAGTCGTTACGTGTGAAGCAGGCGTAGGTGGTCTCCAGGTATTTGCAGACTCCAGGATCATAAGTAATGTTTGACTTTATGTCACACTTGGTGTTTCCATCACAGCTGCAGGGAGACAGAAACATATGGTGGCCCTGAGGGGTCAAACGGACTGCAACTTAAGAAAACACCAGCAAACAGAAAAACGCAGCAAAAGCACACAAAACACCACAGAAGGGAAAAAAAGAAAAAAGTTCATGAAAACGTTAAATTTGGCTGACTGTCGGCAAAGTTACGTGATAGTTACGTGATAGTTACGTGATAGTTACGTGATAGTTACGTGATAGTTACGTGGGCTCACTGACTGCAGCACAGATAAGATCTTGGAGAAGCTTGCGGCTGCCGTGAACACTCAGAATAAGACCTCTGAGTGTAAATTGGATCACATCTTGGAGAAGCTCACTGTGGTCGTGAGCAGAGATGAGCAGAGATGGGCAGTAACGCGTTACTTGTAACGCGTTAATCTGATTACTTTTTTCAGGTAACAAGTAAAGTAAGGGATTACTATTGCCAAAACAGTAATTAGATTACCGTTACTTCCCGTAGGAACGCTGCGTTACTGCGTTACTAAAACCGTGATTTTTTTGCGAGAATGTCTCA
>NW_005188191.1:14146-19736 GCF_000239375.1 Pundamilia nyererei | reverse complement strand
CATCACATGTGCAGGTACATTGGTACAGCACATGTGAGTGAAATTCTTGTGTGCGAGCTTCACAAGCAACAGAGTTGTGCAAAATACAATAATGTAAACAAGCAAAATACAAGAATGGCTACATCTGAAACTAATAAATATATGTACAATATATAATAGTATATGCATTTCTATACATGCATATACTATGCATGTATGTACTATGTATATACTATATAGATACATGCTACTGATGAAATTTTGTGATTTTTCTTTTTTTACCCATTTAAGTAAGCTTTCGGACAAATGTAGTGGTGCAAATACAGTGGAACCCCGACTTACGAATACCCCATTTAACGAAAAATTTAAGTTACGAAGGCACTGAACGGAAATATTGCAAAATGCCCATGTAACGAAATCCGCTGGCTCTGATTGGCTGAGCCTACAATGCCCACAATGCCTTGTGACAAATGTGACAAACCCTAATTGCGCTTCGCTGTTCCCCTTGAATGACATATTGTTGTTCTAGTTAGCAATTAGCCTATAGCCTATCGTTCAGCATCGCCTCACTCAAAACGCGCGATGGGTGCTTCGACTTACGAAAGACCCTCGGGAACGAATTAATTTCGTAAGTTGGGGTTCCACTGTATATTAAAAGAACAATATCTCTTTCATAGATAACGCATCCTTATATACAGTGTCACACATATTCGTCTTTGAGATAAAATAGATATAAAGTGATATGAAATAGTTGCACCTTGAATGTTTGCTGAAGTTCAGTATTTGAAACAGAGTTACATTTCACTGTTGTAATTTTCTAATTAGATACATTTAATTTATTAATACAATAAATGTAATGTTGGACATATTATATTTACATTATATTACCAAACTTTGGTAGTTATTGGTCTCATGAAGTATATTAGCTCACTGGTTACTAGCTAATCTCTAGCCTCTCCACACAGCAAAAGTAAAAATAAAATAAAAGCAAGACTTTTGCCTTCATTTCTGTCAAACTATGCGGTTTAAAATGTTTCCAGTGCATGATGTCATTGTTGCTAGGCAAACTGGGCGGCGCATTGAGGGCTAGATCAGTGTTTTTCAACCTTTTTTGAGTCGCGGCACATTTTATAGATTACAAATATCCTGTGGCACACCACCAACCAAACATGTTCCAAAATGACACATTGTAGCCTAATACAGTACATATAATGGCAAGTTAGTCTCTCAGTTTGTTTATACTCACTCAGTGTGAAACCTGGGCCTGTCTAGATGAACACAAAGATGATATTCTGGCAGGAATTGAAGAAAGGCATACACAAAGCTCTTCCTCAACAGCTCTTAATCTCTCTCTGTTTCTAGTTTTTATAGCAGCCATGCTCAAAAAGCTTTGCTCACATAGATATGTTTTTGAAAATGGGAGCAATGTCAAAATGGCTCTGTTTGCCAGAGTGGGGAACGATAGATCAGCAAAGCTCAGCTTTAAACCACAGTCTTGTCTCAGTTCAGTTAGCTCCTCCTGCTCCTGCAAAGTCATATCCTTTCCGATGTCCTGTCCCTTACCCAGTCAAGGCATTCAGTGGAGACTGAGGGGAAATAAATTTACAACTTCTCCTCAAGCGTTTTCAAATGTTTACCTATTATTTCACACAGTGTGGCAGCTTTGATATCGCCTTGCCATTTCTGAGCAAGTGGGAACGTGTCAAGGTTGGCATTTTCCAGATGTTGTTGCCAGAGATGCACCTTTGAACGGAATCCATTTATTTTATCTGTGCTTGTGAGCAGGTTTTCATCTCAGCCTTGTATTCGTGTGTTCAGTTCATTCAAATGCAGAAATATATCTGCCATGTAAGCCAGCCTTAGACACCACTCATCACTTGCAAACAGCTTTGCATCATTGTACCTCCCCTCACTCAAAAACACTTTTAGCTCTTCTCGCAGCTCATACACAGACCATTGGACCTCTGTATGAAGCAATAAGGCTGTATGCTCCGCTCCCATTTCCTCGCACAGAGATGCAAATATGCGCCTTTTCAGAGGTCTTGTCTTAACAAAGTTCACCACGCGCACGACATCATCCAACACAGGAGCTAGGTCTGCTGGTAAAGTCTTGGCAACGAGCACCTCATGGTGCAGAAAACAGTGAGTAAGAATATCATCGGGGTGTATCGCTTTCACTCTGCTAACGAAACCTTTGGTGCGCCCGACCATGGCTGCTGCTCCGTCACTGCAGACACGTGTGCAGTTTTCCCACTTAAGTCGCCCTTGTTCAAGATATTTGGATGTAACCCGAAAAATTTCCTCTCCTGTTGTTTTTTCTGGCAGTGCCTTGCAAAATAGAAAGTTTTCTCTGATGGAGTCTCCATCCACAAAACGCTCATTGGCCAAGAGTTGGGAATGTCCACTAATGTCTGTAGACTCATCAAGTTGCAATGCAAACTTCCCACTGAAGCAATCTTCTCCAAAACCAGAGCAGGACTTTGGCTGTTTCTTTAACCGTGCCAGGGCCCAGCATCTTATTCACAACGGCTTTGCAGGCAGGTAGTATTAATGTCTCTGCTACAGTGTGTGGTTTTGTTGGATTTGGCTATAAGTTCAGCCACTAAGTAGTTAGCTTTGAGAGCTCTTTCAGACACCTTTGTGTTTTTTCTCATTAACGTTACCTGTTTCTCAGCGTGTTCACGCAGGCGAACAAAATAGTCTGTGTTCTTGTTTTGAAGTGAGGGACGTTTGTGTGGAGATGGCGTTTAAGCTTGCTTGGGACCATGGCACTGTTTGAGAACTTTTCTCCACACACCAAACATAACAGAGTCGGTGCAGTGAAAGTAAAGCTCACCGTTTTTGATTTCTTTTGACCACCACTCGTAAAGGGCTCTTCTGGATTAGAATTTTGTCCAGGGCCCAGTTCGGAGGCCGCAGTTTTTCTTTTCAAATATTTATCCATCTTTGTTGTACGACTTGCAGCTGCCACGTACCGCACGCATCACTAACGCTAATGTCTTAACTTAACAAGGTGATATTGCGCTACCCACTGACATGAAAGAGTAATGACTCTACCGGTCACTGCATTGAAAGCACAGATGCCCAACAATGATTTTATTACTTTTATTATTATAATTATTAAATTGTATTTTTTTGGACCAATGAATGAAGATTAAATAATTTCCCACGGCACACCTGACGATCTCTCACGGCACACCTATGTGTACTTTTTTAAGTTGCTTGAAAAGCAACTTAAAAAAGTCCAGACGCTTTTCTTTCCAAGCTCCTTAGACTACGATGACCTGGATGACTGAGAACCTTCACAGACAGGGTTCATTACTGTTGTGAGGGAAATCGATTCAATGTGTATTTTAATCACATATAATAGATGCTTGCTATCAGCTGTTTAGTATTAGCTTGTCACATCCGGATCTAGTTCTTCAAGTCATTATATCCCCCAGAAACAATCCAGTTTTTGTTTTCTATTTCCGTTGTGTTTTTCTGCTGCTCATGTTTTCTTAAGGTGCAGTCTGTTTTGCCCCTCAGGGCCACCGTAGGGGAAACAGCTGGTTTTCAGCTGATCATTTCCAACACGTTCTCATCCCAAAGCGTAAGCCACCCAACCAGTCTGTATGTTATGCATTCGGAAACCGTTTGGAATCAATCTACAAATGTACATTTCTTTAATTTCTCATCATTAATCGCTTTGAAAAAATACTATTCAATACGATTAAAAGTGTGGTTATGGTTAGGGCTGGAATACATGGCTGGAACGTGTGTTACCGCCGGGAGCGTCATTCCATTGGAAGCCACAATCCGGCACATATCATACGGACATGGAAGGTTACCTTTCGCGTTCGTATGGGAGGTGTCAGGATGAGACAAATCAGATCAGTTGGTGCATGCACACTCATATCAGACAGATATGAGTGTGCATGCACCAACCAGCATGCTGTCTGCTGTAACCCATAATTTCCTTTGGAATTAATAAAGTATTTCTGATTCTGAAACAAATTACTTTCAGGTAATCCTTTAATTCCTGATAGTTTCATTAAAGATGTTGACAGGTTTTTGTTTGTTTGTTCTCCAACAGTGCTCACCTGTTCCTGACGTTGTCCAGAGTGTCACTCTGAGGGCAGATTGCTTTATCTCCACATCTGTACCCAGCTGACTGCACAATGATCATTCCACGCACTGTTATACACACACAGTATGAAAGAAAAGGTACAATTCAACACAATAATTGCAATAATCCAGGTCTAAGGATTCAATTTCAGACTCAGATGCTGCAGTCAGATCCATTAAAATTAGACGATGACAGTTGTTGTAGTTTTACCTCTGTACACCACCACAGTAAATGTGACATCAAACAAAAAAGTTAAAGTGCAGTTTTTTACTTCTAAAATGAGTAATTCTGTACAAAAATGACACATATTTATAAACAGTTAATCCAAAACTTTTGTTACGTTTGTTGAATTAAACCTGAGAACTGTAATCACATCATCACTGTCTGATTAAAACCTTGAGGTTGATTTAACGAGTTTGATTTAGTGACCTGTAACCGGGTGTCATTACTGCCGACGTGAATTATGATTTTACTGTATTTACGTTTACCCTTAGCCAGCAGTTTTAAATTTCCCTCAGTGTCGCCTGCTCTGGCCCCTGGAAGACACTTGACTATGCTTGCCGGTGTCTCTAGCTTCACATGTCTGAGAACAGAATCACCAATTACCAGAGTTTGGGGAAAACAGTTAGACACATGAACAGGTTGGTGGTGTACATGCTAATGGATACCCGCCATAACTACGCAGTTACTGCGGTGACACTCACATTAGCTGTAGAGGAAATGGATGAGCTCACGCCTCTCCCTGTTACACCTTTTAAATCACCAGCTCCGAAGAAGGTGATGTACGAACTAGGGCCGGGTATCGTCACTGATTTCTAGAATCGATTCGATCCACGATTCGTTTCGATTTGAATCGGGGAAATTTTGCCTCAGACAGTCAGAAATATTATAACTTTGATCACTTATCAGTACATATCTATATTTTTCTATCTATAAAAAGAAAGCTGACACTTGCCAGACTTAATCAAAGGTGTGAGCAGCACAGCAGACGCCTTTGTGTCAAAGTAACTGAGGATGAAACAGAAAAACATGAAGGCGATTTTCCTGGTCTGTGTTTTTATAGCAGATGACCTTAAAAATATTGTCAAAAACGAAGTGAAGCAGAACAAAGTTACAGAGGTTTGATTAGAGACAAAGCTCAGCGTTTTGCAGTTTTGCAAAATTTAAAAAGTTTCAATTTGTTCAGTATCGAACAGCAGAAATGAGGCTTTCTGTTGGAAGTAAGTAAAAAACAAAAAAAACAGCAGCCAACAATGTGGACTGGTGGGTAATAAGCAGTGTTGGCCAAGTTACTTTGAAAAAGTAATTAATTATAGTTACTAGTTACTTCTTCAAAAAAGTAACTGAGTTAGTAACTGAGTTACAAGATTCAAAAAGTAATTAATTACTTGAAAAGTAACTATTGCGTTACTTTAAAAAACCTTTTAACCCTCTGGGGTCCAGGGTGTAATCGGCCATTTTCAACTACTTCTGATGTTTCCTCCACATTTCACCTTTAAACAC
>NW_005188191.1:10307-12235 GCF_000239375.1 Pundamilia nyererei | reverse complement strand
AGTCCCATTCACAGAGAGTTGGGGAATGGCTGTAATCACAGCATGTAAGATGGTGACAGATGTACCCTTAGGCCCCTCCTCCTTGGTCGCATAGGCTAAGTTTCGTCACCTGGATGATGACGAAACGTTTCTCCCACAAAACGCTACGTCCAGATGAACAGAATCATCAGGTTGCTCTGTTCCGTAACTCCTGTTCTCTGATAACATCAGTGAGGTGTCTCACTATGGGGAACGCTCTCTCTGCGTCATCATCAGAAGTCTCTATGTCATTACTCCAGCCAGCATTGGGTGGCAGTCATGACGCCTCTGTCAGGGAGGGGCCACCCTCCTCCCTATAAAAGGGTGTGACGCAGCGACACCTGTCATTCAAGTTGAAGCCCAGCTTGCTGTTGCACATATCTCCTATATAGAGACACCCCTTAAAAAAGGCCAAAGAGGTTACCATCCCTCTTGTAGAAAAAGCATGAAGCGCAGGGTTGGGGCAGACCTATGCTGGCGAAAGGAAATGTGTTGTTTGCTAACAGGCTTTTCAACATGGAAATAAACACCTAATTAGACCTCCTGAAAGCTTTTGTTCTCTCTATATAGATACATAAAACCCTAACCGGAGGGACAGCATGTAGGCGCTCCTGTTCAGGGAAGGAAAAAGCAGGGGGGCAAAAAGCCTCTAGCTCCAATGGAGTGCACTGGAGATGAAGATTTTTGGCCACAAAGGCCGGACTTGGCCCGAGTGTTACTGTAGATTGGCCCACGTGAATTGGGTGCAGTGTTTGTGTATTGACAGTGCATGAATATCGCTGACATGCTCAGCAGTGATGCCTGAGATTAGGGGAATCATATTTACATATAATTGTTACACAAAGTTTTGGCCGTCTCACCATGTTTTGGTCTCCCAGGTGTAACATTTTTTAATAATTTATGTTTTTGCTGGAGAAGTGCAACGTTTTTGTCAACACCATCAGACACAAAGAAATGCAAAATATATATTTTAAATAAAGTGTTTCAGCTAGTTTGACTTTTAGCAGCTTCTCTGTTCTACTGTTTATGCTTTCAAACTAATTATACCACATTTAAAAGTAAGATTGTTTGGCTTTTTGTTATTAGAGTTACAGTCGTACATATTTTCAGAAGCTTGTATTTAATCTCCATAAGAAACAATCATATTTAGCAGCATGAAAATTACACATTTATTGAGAAAAGTAACTTTTTTTTTTATTATTCTTCAAAAGAGAACAATAAACAAAAATACATATTATTGAGCTGACAAGGTGTTGACGATGGTGACAATTATTTCTTTTAAAAATCACCATTAAAGTTTAAAAACTTATGTAATATCACAAGACACTTCATAATAATTTCATTTTTGCACATGTCCGATTCTACATCTCGATAGTTCACCAGCAAGTAGCTGGCTAGTAGCTATTCTTTCTTGATTCCTCAGAAGTTATGTCTAAAGTTCTCTGTGGTTGTGTTTAGACGCTGCTGGACTTTCTCTCCTTTCGTCTCTGTGCTTGTTTCCAAAACCTTCTCTTCTGCCTTTTTTCTTTCTCTCAGATCACTGATGTTCTTTATTTTCCCTCTTTCACTCTATTTCTCCATCTTTTCCTTTCTGAGAAACTCTTTCTTCAACTCAGGCTGGCTGTAAATTTTTCTCTACTTCTTTTCGATCCTCCCTGCTCCTTCTCTTTCGTTCGTCTATGACAGCTTCCCCTTTGCCATTCTAGCCTGAAATGTACCATTAAGTAATTCTTAGAATTTTTCTGAAGCATTTACACAGATTAAGGATGGATATTCAAAACACAACTATGTATTAAGCAATAGAGATGCTATCTTTAAGTAAGATGTCATTAGCCGTTAATTTAGACAGTTACAAACTGTCTCAACTCTTATATCTTTAATAAAATGATCAGTGTGGCTCTACCAGGTGT
>NW_005188191.1:0-8997 GCF_000239375.1 Pundamilia nyererei | reverse complement strand
TCTCTGTTTTAATATCATCACACCTGCTTGTGGACAGTGGATTTCTAGGGTACTGGTAATGTATTGTACCATTTAAAGTAAATATATATGCATAACAAAACACAAAATCATACTTTTGTTGTGTAAACATCGCCTTGGTTTGTCTCTTAGTCAGCTGGGTTAACACTTGTGTGCATATTTTTAACCCCAAAATCGGGTTTTATCGGCGGACGTGTTTTGTCCCTTATCTCAAGAATCACTGACGATGCGAGAGCCAGGAGCAATGTGGTCAAAGACAGGATTTTTATTTCCACATAAATGACACAAAGGCTTCTGTGGACAACGCAGAGACACCAAAGCGAATGTTTGAAAGAGAACTCACTGCAGTGAATTGTTGGACACGGTTGTCCAGCTTACCGCAGCTCAGGTGTTGGACACTGAGGCCATTAGAGGTGACCACTCTCCCTGTGGATATGCGGGACCCTGTGGGAGGAGAGAAAGTTCAGCTCTGATAAAGCCTGTATTAAAAACTAAATGTGTAAATTGTAAATTAATGACAACTGTGTTTCTTATATAAGGTCACAGATTGCAGGCTCTTGTTTTGAAAGCTTAAAATCCATCAGTTGTGCTCCTGATAACTCTGCTTCTGAGCAGCACAGTTATAGAGTCGTACATTTTGTTTCCGTGACCTGACAAGAACATGTCTGAGGTTTCTGGGCCCTCAGACAAGAGGACAATTTCTTTTTTGCCGGAGTTGGAAAAACCTGAACTGTGTGTTTCCCAGCTCTCAGAAACTGTGTTTTCTTTCCCCAACCTGATGTTTTAAAGACAATTTGTGATGTTGCACACTCTGTTTTTGTGGCTCAGGCAGCTCTCTCTGATTTGTACCTGGACTTTTTAATTCAGAGACTGTGTGTTTCAAGATGTTTGTGATGCTGCAAGACTGATTCTCCCAGAGACCGAAACTGTCCCTGGGGCCCACCCAGAGCCTGAGTTCAAGGCCTCAGCCAAGTCTGGACCCCTGGAAATGTCTCCCTGCGTCTGCTGGGAGCTCAGCTGAACCGACCCAGCAAGCAGCATATGCCACACCGCTGCCTTAACCTGGGTCACACCAACATGAACTAGACGGTTCCTGCTAAATCCATCTCCACCAGAGTTCACCAGAGGTCTCCACACAGTCTCCTAAACTGATTGGTCTCTGCCACTGGCCTCATGACCAGCCTGCTGAACTGTTGCTTCTTTGTTTTGGAATATTTATCCTAATATTCCCAGCCCTTCATCCAGATTGCTCCACCCACCCTGGTCAGGTTTTCCTGTATTTGTTTAGTTTGGGACAACTGGAGGTCAACCCTTAAGGGGGCGGGGGGTTCTGTCATGGTTCTGGGTCTGTGATCCAGTCCTAATATATTTGTTTCGTTGGATTCTGGTTTAAGTAATACTCTGTTTTATGATATATTTGTAGGTTCTGGTCTTTAGGTTCGGCCTCCCCGGGGTTGCACGTTCCATGTGTGTCGGTCTCGTTGTCAACCAACTCATGTCTCTGTGTTTAGTGTTCTTGTCCTGGTCATCTTGGTCTCATCTATGTGTTCTCCTCCTCAGTCTTTGTGTCAAGCTCATGTCTCTTGAGTATGAGTCTCTGTGTGTCCTGTCTTATTTTGATGGTCTCGTCCTGTTTGCATTGTGTTCAGCTTTGCTTCCCTTGTCTCAAAGCCCTTTCTCAATTCTCAAGTACGCGAGTCCGTGCTCGCATTCTCGGCAGGTCCGAGCACGGACTCGCAATTTGTACAATTGGAACACCAGCGTACTTGATGATGTCACAGGTCCCCTCCTAATTTAACTGTGATTAATATGTTATGAAGCTGAACTTTAATCTCAGCCAAACCGATTTACTCAAGAACAAAGAAAATTCTGAAATAAACCAAATATTAACATATCGAAGTTAACTAAGTGACTTATATATCATGTTAACCTGAATAGCGAAAGACCGTGGGGGGGTTTGAAACGATGTCCCGGGAGTCCGCTGTTCTCGCCGGCTCGAATAATCCTCGACCTGTCTGCTATGGAGCTGGAGTATGGAGTAACAGACGTCTCTGAAAACGTCGGAGCACTTTTGGAAACGTTATATCTTGATAAATCGAGCAGATATTTGAAGCTTACACAGCCTGAAAATATCTTAAAAGTTTATTTTGTGACCCAGAAAGAGTAATATTTAAAGGTTTTTAGCCCCGCCCGCTCGTCCGCCATTGCTGCATTTGAGTTTTGGACGAAATGCATTCTGGGATATTTAGCTGTACCAAGTCCACACAAGTCACCACCGATGCATGCTCGATAAAACGGGCGGAGAACACATCCGGGACTTTTTCTCATTCTCACCTTGATGCGTACTTTGAATTGGAGCAGTACTTGGTCTCCGACTGATGACGTATCACGAGAACACAAGTACGCACAAAGACGCATTTTGAGACAGGCCCACCTGTTGCCCATCCTCTCGTTATCCTGTCTGTGTGGCTGGCTGCTGCCTCTAAACATATCCTGCATTATTAGCACTGCGTGCTGCTCAGTGATATTCAATATTTATTGTTTACTGTTACTTGTGCTTATGCTGGTTGTTGCTATGGTTTCCCTACTGTGTTGTTTTGTGTTTGCTTCTTCAGCAGGTCATCAAACACAATGATCACCTTCAGCTTCCTTTCTCTCTCTTCTGTTTTCCATCTGTTAACTCTCTTCCCAACTTCTCTTTTCTTCTTCTTTCTCTTTCCCATCTCTTTCTGCTCTGATTGTAATAACTTAAAATAAAAAGAATAATAATCGAATAAACTATGACAAGGAGGAGGACCAGTATGGCAAAAGCCGTAAAAGTCAATAATTCTTATTGCTAAAGTGCTGGATGATGATGCCTGTGCTCATGCTTCTTCTTTGACTTCATATTTTATTATATAAATTGGGATTTTATAATATTCATTCATCTGTAAACTTGGTGAACAATTTCCATGATGCTGCTTTACATGAAAGTTAAAAACAAAAGACCTGCTGCCATTCCATGTAAAATGCAAATGCTCTGCAGATGCAAATCAGCTAATGCAGAAAAACTGAGTGAATTAATTCTATGAAATGTTTGCATGGAACAGGAGAAAAGGAAGTATTTTAAACCATTGTAGTCTAGGAAATATACTGAATATTTTTTAATTTTCCACATTTTTAGGGGGGCTTTTAGAATTTATGTCTGAAACAAATCAGACCTATACACTCTGAGATCAGTCTAAACATACATACCCAGACCTTTCCCTCCCCAGTAACAACAGCTCTGGGGGGACACATCCCAGGTCAGACAGACACACTGTCTGAGGCGTGTCCTGGGATTGGCCCGGGGGTCTTCTCACATTGCACTGCCTGAAATGTTTCTTTTGAATGGGGATAAAATAGCCTGTGACTCTAAAAACCCACACTCCCAAAGCTCCTGTACAGGATCCCCTGGTTAATGCTGAAACACATGTTAACTGGCAGGAAATTTCCAGTAACCCTTGAAAATCCTCATGCGGATAAAGAGCTGGTCCAGAGTCAGCTGGTTGAAACTCATTTACCTGAAGTGATGAGTGAACAGGTTGCTGCCAGCACTGAAAGAGACAGAAAGAAAGCTCAGTGTCAGACTGTGTGTTTGATATCAAGTTGAATTCACCTCAAAACATGAAACAGAAATGAAAAGCAAACAGGAGAAAGCTGCTGCTTTCATTCACACCTGGATTCTTGGAAAACTCTTTCTAAACAGCAGATTTCAATGACACATTTATTCTCTTCATCTTTCCAACTTTTGTCAATAAACTTATTTGTGTTGACAGTTTGACTTCAACTCTTCAAAGTAAATGATCAGCCATGAATTGCTCTCAGGACTCTGTGAAGCCTAACTGTCCTGCTGAGGTGATGCAAACATGTATTTAGGATGTTAGATGAACTGATCCAATAAAGCAGAAAGAAAAGCATGTCACAGTACAGCACAGTGGAAAGCTAGAAAAGGATTAGACTGAACATGTGCAGCTGATTTCATGTCTAAATAAAGGATTATCAGTGTGTTGTACTCACACAGTGTGCTGCTGAGTCCGGAGCAGAGCATCATGTTAGGAGATCTGGATTACAGTGAAGAGCTGATGGAGGATCAAACACAGAGCTGCTGGATTCACTCTGTTTCAGTAACACCTGTGATGTACATGCAAAGCACAGCCAATGGAAAAGCAGGATCTGTTCCTTCTCAGCTGCAGCAGGAAATAAAACTACTTTACATTAAAAGTTATATAAGCCTGGATCAGCTGACCCAGTGACAGCTGGGAGGGGCTCACATCTCATATTTGTTGATTGGTTAAATCAGTTTAGCAACTGGTAAGAATTATTTTTTTAACACGATACAAATCACTGCAAACTGCAAAGGTTTTTTTTTCCAATGATTCAGTGACCAGAGGAAAGCTGTTCCAAAGTTTGAAAATGTGATCACGTCTGGATTTAAATGAAGAGCACAGAACAGTTCAAAGAGCCTGAGCAGCTCAGAGAGAAAGTGACACTCCCCTGTTCATTAACAGCGTCCTAACAAATGTGATGTGCAAATCAGATCTGCTTGGAGTTTGGAATGATGACTGTAAGAAAACAAAAACAGGTTGTGCCAGGAACACATTTGAATGGAAAACATCCTGATTTGCATGGATTATCTCCACACGTCTCTCTGGTCAGACAAACTTTTGAGACGGTGGGTCAAAGGGTTTACCGAAGCCAGTTCATGAGGAGAACATCAGTACCCAACGCTGAGCTTCAAAAACACTCACAGTATGTAGAAAGACGTTTCTGACTGTGAAGAGCTGGTGAACTAGTTCCTGAAAAACATAACATGCCACTGAACAGCAGCTACACCTTCATGCAAAAGGTTTCTGGAGTTTCCACTTTCACTGATTTACCTTTCTTAGTCCCACAAGGGGAAATTTCATAAGGCTGCCAACCTATTGCACGCAATGGCGGCGCCATCTTACCCTCCGACCACACATACATTACACAAACATCACATAGGGAAGACAGGTCAGAGAGGTATAACAATGGGAAATGCACCACATGAGGAAAGATAAGGAGAAAAAAGAACTCCCCCCAGACTGAGCTCCAACAGGGAGATCAGTTTGAGAACAGAAAAAACACCTCTGCACATGAAACACTCTTAATACACCAAAGAAACACATGACAAGCAGCAGGGGGGTAAAGGGTGAGAGACAGCCGATGTAGGCAGTACATCCGGGCCTGCAGTCTGTGCGCTGGTCTCCTTGATCCACCGTCAGCATCGGAGGGGAATAAGCGTCAAAGGCGTTTGGAGGGGGGATGAGTGCGTACATATCAGTGTATGTGTGTGTGTGTGTGTCCAGAGTTCAGCTGAGACAGTGTCCTTCGCCCTGCCAGGCTAAGTAAACAGTCTACCAGCCAACCCAGGTGGCCTTGCATGGAATGGGAAGGAACAGACTAAACACAGTCGTTATCAGGCTGTTGTTGTTCGGCTCCAGCCTTGAGACCACAGCTGGTGCCAAAGGGGTCTCCGCATGAAGTGCTGGTGGTTTTTACTTTAGTGCGAACATCTCATATGAATTTCAAAGCAGTTCTACAGTCCAACACTGGTCTCTCAATCTCCCGTTGGAGAGCCGCGAGCTTCGCCATACTTGCGTTCTGTGATGTTGTCATTTCTTGTGCTCAAGGAGCTGATTCTGAGAACTCACGACCACAGTGAGCCTCCCCGAGATGTCATCCAGTCTGCAGTCAGAGACCTTATTCTGAGTGTTCACGGCAGCCGTAGCTTCTCCAAGATCTTCTCCGTGCTGCACTCAATGAGCCCATTTTGAGAAACTCACGCCTCGTCCCATCGTTCCAATCCCAGCGGGCAGCCTTGTGGGGGTTTGAACAGCCGGTTCCGCTTTCTTCATTCTTCGATAAGTCAGGGCCAAGCCAGCTCCAATCAGAACCCTGTTACCATGGTTCCAAATAGGTAGATATCTTCAGCACTCAGGCTCACCCGAGCCCAAACTTCTCGTTGAGAAAGGGGTGTCAATTGCATTTAGGGACCAGTTGATCCAATCCATAATTCCTCTTTTAGGTTTTAGAGAACAGACTGTGAGAGAGTGTTCCAGGGAACAGTAATACAAAAAACACGAGACTAGACAAGGACACAAGAGGATAAGCAGGGAAGCTGAGGGAGAGGAGGAGGAGGAGAAAAGTGCGACCGCCTTCGTCAAGATCAACGCACACAATGCAGCAAATAAAGCTGCATTGTGGGCGGCAGCTTTATTTGTAAAATGGTAAAAATGGTAAATGGCCTGTATTTGTATAGCGCTTTACTTAGTCCCTAAGGACCTCAAAGCGCTTTCAGTCATCCACACATTCACACACTGGTGATGGCAGCTACACTGTAGCCACAGCATTTGTAAAGGACAGTAAAACAACCACAGAAGAATAAATAAGTAAAAAATAAAAATAAAAACAGGCATAAAATACACACAGAAATTAAAACAGCCTGAAACTAGAAGGTCAACAGCCATACAACAAAACATGATGAAAGGATTTAAATCAGCCAGGTGTCAACAGCCCAGGCAAAGAGACGGGATTTCAAAATACGCCTCATGAATGTGCAGGGGCAAACTGCTCCACATTTTAGGAGCTGCGACAGCAAAGGCATCGTCCCCTCTGAGCTTACACTTAGCTTTGGGCACACTGAGGAGCGACTGATGCAGTGGTTAAATCTCAAAGTACCAAAAATAAAACACCAGAATCAGGAGCTAAAAATATCTTGTTAAAAACTCTGAAAAGGGCTGTTTTGGCGCTTTGTGAGGTTCTGAAACCAGACGGTCCGAATCAGCTCTGCTGAGAATCCATGAACACTTTGATTGACCAAAGAAGCAGAAACGTTAAAAATGCAGCACCTGGCTGTGTTTCAGTGATACTGAGTGTCTAAATGAGTCCTACAGGTCTGAATTTATCATTCTCTGTATCATAATAATCAATATATCATTCTCAACGTGTTTCAACTGCTGCTCCCCACAAACAAGCAGAAATTATAACTGTATTTTTATAAGTTTTACAGCTTTTCCTACTGATAAGAACCGCCCCTATGGTCATTCATACTACACAAAGTAATCAGGCAATAAACAATTAAATGACAGAAAAATGTGTTTTTTTAAACTTTCTGCTGTACACAAAGAACTGGACTCCTGGGATTGAGCTGCCAGAACTATTCATATGATTTTGCACATTTATTTCTTAAATAAACAGTCAAACTGACAGATTTCTTTCTTTGTCACAGCAGCTTATCTATGTGACTTCTTTACACTGACAGGTTAACTAATCGTTCAGTCTGCCACTGTTTTATATTCTTGTGTGAATTTTAGGGCCGAGTACAATACTCTGATTTATCGGAATTTACAAACACAAATTTGCTGGCTATTTTGTGATGGGTTGGGTTTTACAGGCTTAACTAGTAATGACTTCATGAACTTCTTCACAAATAAAATTTTAACCATTAGAGAAAAAATAATCATTTCACAGATGTAATATTATCTACAGCTACTTTCAGTACCATTGATGTTCATTTAGACTCTTTTTCTCCAATCGATCTTTCTGAGTTAACTTCAATAATTACTTCCTCCAAACCATCAACGTGCTCTGCTTGGGCTGCTGCCCCCGCGACCCGGCCCCGGACAGGCGGAAGAAAATGTATAGATGGATGGTAACTGGTAATAGATTACTTCAAGCTTTAATTGTAATCAAGTCATGAAGTTTTAATAATTTTGACTGTAGAAATCAGAAATTTGTATGATGAAGATACCCTTTGTGTATTATACAAACTGCTATTTTTTTGTGACACGAAAAGAGAATTTTGTATATTTTTACAATTATTTCCCCACAACAAAGTTAGATACAGAAGAATTAGAGAACAATACAGTGCACAGAGACAATTATAATCTAGAGGATGTTTAATTTTGTTCATGACTGAGCTGCTTTTGGACACTGTCTGATTTTATCATCAAGTATCCATCAAGAATTTTGACATCTTTACTATTTCAATTTTTTCATTTTCTTCCTGTATTTGTATCCCATCATTGCTTTTGTTTTACTAA
The DNA here is from genome assembly GCF_000239375.1 of Pundamilia nyererei. NCBI lineage: Eukaryota > Metazoa > Chordata > Actinopteri > Cichliformes > Cichlidae > Pundamilia > Pundamilia nyererei. Next base: position 892 of record NW_005188191.1, on the reverse strand, counting down.
GATATAGTGATAATTTATTACTATCATCCAATGTAACTGTCTTAATTCATTAATTATATTATTAATATAAGTTCCTCATAAGTATCCCCAGAAAAATAGATTAGTATCATCATAAAATAATATAAAGTTTGATCATTTAGACCTTAACCTTAAACATGTCATTAATACATATATATATTAAATAACCTGGGGCCCAACACTGAGCCTTGGGGGACTCCATGAGCGGTTTCCATGTACCCTGATGCAAATTCTCCTGGCTTCACAACCTGTTGTCTTCTAGATAAATAACTTCTGATCCAGCTCAGTGCCACTCCCCTTATCCCAGAAAACTGCAGTTTATTTAATAGTATGGAGTGATTAACTGTATCAAATGCTTTCTTAAAATCAATCAATAGTCAGACTGCAGATTGTTTTAGGTCCAGATCAAAAAGGAGGAGAGTAGGGGCTAAAGTTAGCATTTGGTGCCCCACAAACACAAAGGTGTCTCAGCCTTCATGCCAGGCTGGTCACTCTGACCGTGTGATGTGCTCGGTGCAGCTGGTCTGTCAGCATGATTAAGCAGAAAGACTCGTGGTGAACTTTACTCGTTGAGGCGCTGCAGATACCTGTGCTTTGGCACAGAGGACTGGCTGATTAGAAAACCAGGTGCAAAGATGAAAGGGTGATACTGATGAGAGTACACACATGTCATTAAGGCTTGATCGGGACACTTCAGCAGAGAAAGTCTCTGTGTTAAAGATGTTAAGGCTGAGTTTGAGTTAAATCCTTTTCTATCAGGACGTCCGTCACAACTGACTCTATTTTTTATTTCTTTTTTGCCCGTCCAGCAGTGTAGCAATCAGAATTGAAGGCAAAAAACCCCAAACAGATTTGCCAGACAGATTTATTTTCC
>NW_005188190.1:59493-60950 GCF_000239375.1 Pundamilia nyererei | reverse complement strand
TATTCTATTAATTACACATGAATCTTCTGCATTTACTAATCACAACACACTTAATATAACTTCTTTCTTAATCCTACACGGTAAACTCAGAGATTCTCACATCTCTCAGACTTCCACAATCTCACGCAGAAACACAAGGATGAGCAGCGTAGTCAAAAACACTCGTGGAATCTGGGTGAAAAATTCAGGTATGAAAATAATTTCATTACCCAAACTACACTTTCTATTTCATCATGTTGATTAAATTTAAACACGATTAACCGTTAGCAAAATAACATCTAAGTAATCTCAGTTTTATCACTCTGCATCACAATTCCCATAAAAAGGCTGGATGCTAAGTCCTTTTATTCCACTTTTAGACAGAGATGAACCGAGGGATCTCATTCTCTTTGGCACTTTGAATATGGAAGGAAAATCATTTGTTTTAGTTCTATAATCACATCACAAACTGCAGATATTTTTATGTGGCCCCACAAATGTATGTTTTCATATGCTGTCCCTTTTTGTGTTTTACAATCTAAATACATTAACATAAAACGAATAGCGCAGGGAGGATAAGAAGGCATGTTTGTGTGAACCACAATTATTTTATGTAGCGATACAACATTTGAGCATGTTAAATACACCATTCTAAAAACACTGATTAAGCAACAACTTTCAGCCAAGATTTATAAATTATTTTTCCTTTTAACTGTCAGTGAATCTACTACCTATACACCATAATTCAGCAAGTCAAACGTAACAGTTGCATTTATCTATTGTGGGATGGTTGTGGCTGGGCTGATGAGTGTGACAGAAAAAAGTGTCAATTTCTATTTTTATTAATACTTTTGAGGATTAAAGATGGTATTAATAATTATTTTTTTAAAAGTGTTCATCACCCAACATCGTTTCACTCCTCTGTTAATAAGTAACGCAAAAAAGTAATGCAAAACACTTGCTCTGAGGCAGGTTGTTACCTGCCTGCCAGCCACTCCCTTCTGCACAAACACTTCTTGCTTTTCTCAGTTCTCCGTTCTGCTTTTCCTGCTCCCGCGTTACTCATGTTGGATTAACCTTTCTATTATATGTATAGATGCAGTTGCACCTGTGCAGTCTGAGCCACACATTTCCAGTTTGTTTTTAACTGTATCTGTTTGTGGACTTTGCTCTTTGCTGGATTTCTTTCTTCTTGCTCGTTTCCTGTTTGTGTCTCACTGCTTCCCTCACATCTCCCTCAGCAGCCTTTTCCTGCATTACTTCTAACAAAAGGTGAGCAGTTTGAACTTTTAATCTGAATTTAACATCAGTGTCTCTGATTATATGTGGATTAAAGGAGAAGTTGATCACAAATGTCTAACCTGTAAAGCCGTACTGTCTGGTTAAATATTGCATTTTATCTTACAGTTTCATTTCTTGGTCATGGATGATTTCGTAAGAACCAAACTGGTTGAATGGGGGCTAAGTGAGTGGGTGGA
>NW_005188190.1:55586-58106 GCF_000239375.1 Pundamilia nyererei | reverse complement strand
TAACTGGATGTCATTACTGCCGACGTAAATTACAGTTTTGCTGAATTTATTTTTACCTTTCAGTTTTACATTTCCCTCAGTGTCACCTGTTCTGGTCGTCTTTGCTGGTTTCTCTAGCCTTACATGTTTCAGAACAGAATCACCAATTACCAGAGTTTGATGCCTGGCAGGTGTTTCGAAAAGTGGGGAAAAACAGTTAGACACATGAACAGATTGGTGGTGTACCAGGAGCTTCTGTTTAAGACTCTGCTTCCTCCTCATCATCACCCAGTCATCCTGTTTCCCCGGCTGCTCGGGACAATCTGCCAGAAGGAGCTAACCTTTGGCTAATATATTGTAATTGTTTTGATTGTGGTAGGAAGAACAAAACTCAAATCAGGAAACAGTCATTTCTTTTCAAGTCAGTTTAAAACTGTTTTTTCCTTCAGATTTAATGTCCATATGACAAATACAATTTTAATACATGTTTAAGAGCTCAATATTCTACACGGCTTTGTACTTTTTTTTATCAACAGTGTGAACAGGAGCATGAAGAAGCAGCTGGTCTGGTTCAGGTAAGGGTTATACTGAATTTCAGACATTTGGGCCATCTACCTGAGACAAAGTAAAGCTCTGTTCTCTGGTCTACAGAGACTGAGCAGTCTCTACAGAAACCAATAAATGACTGAATCTAAAAACCTAATTCATAGGGGGTTGGGAAATATACATTTTGCCCTAGCTAGGGGGTTTGCCAACAGTCTCTGTAGGTCTTTGGGACAGGGACTTAATTATGCAAAAGAATTGTCTCACAGATGTTTACTAAGAAAAAGGTAATTTATGATGTATCAGCCTGCTGGTTGAAAACAACTGCATTTAAGTTTGTTGATTGTAAAACTTGTACGTTAGTGTCCTTTAAATGCTGTTAAAGAGCAATGCCAATGCAAATAGTAATAATTTCCTGTATAACTCGTATTCATCCTCAGGTCTTGCCATCCACAAGTGATACAGGTGAGACACATGTATCGTATTTATTGCATCTCATATTAGTCTGTGGCACCAATATTTTTTGCAATCTACATAACTTTACTAAGAATAAATTTACTGAGAGAAACACGTTTTTCTTTTCTTATTTTTTTTTGTTTTTATCCAATCAGGAAAGAGAAAATCAGACCTTCAAAGTGACGCCAGCAGGTTGCAGTCACCAGCTAAGCGACAGCGTCTGTCTGTACCAGGATTTGCAGGTATTTACGTCTCTTACTAAACAGTGTCACAGTTTAAGCCACTATAGGGTTAAATTTCTGTGCAGCACAATTTGCCCAACATGCCAGTTTCATCTTTGATTCTAGAAATTACTTTTCCTTTGGCTTGTTGTCAAAATTTAACAGTCACACGATGCATGGTATTGTAAGTTTGATTGGTAAGTGGTCACATTATGATCCTGATATACTCTAATTCACACAGGTTTGCTCTTTTTTTTAAACATGAGATTTTACATTTTCTGTTTATTCTAGTTTATAATTCCTTCTAAATAGTTTTTTCCTTTCTTTGTCCACAGAATCAATCATACTGTCTGATGTGAAAAGCATCATGACATTTGTACATGCCAGACTAAATGACCAAGACAAACTCAGTGCTTTCTTGAAGTGAGTATTATGTTTTTTTTATATTTTGTAATGTATGGGCCTGGTTCCACGCCTGATCACGTGACAGTTTCACAAACAAATCACAGAGAGTTTGTTTTTAAAGAAAGCAAAAATGCAGAAAATGGCTGTAAAACATCCTCAGAAGCTGCTAGTTATGTGTAATTGAGTCACACAGAGAAGATGGTCCCTTTTCAAGAGTCTTGACTCACACAAAAATTGGCAGTATATTCACATGAACGCAACAATTAAAATAATTCAGTCCAAACACACTTTATGGATGTCACACTGGTTACACCAAGAAACAGTCACAGGAATGAGTAACTACATTGATGAGGATTTAGAATCAGTACTAATTGCACGTCTTTGGACTGTTGGAGAAAGACAGAGTACTGGGAGAGAACAGAGGCAAACATGGAGATAAACTCAAAATAAAAAGTCCCCCAGCCAGATGTTGGTGTGAGACAACAGTGCTAAACATCATGCCACCGTGCTGCCTGTACATGAACCCTTTAGGTTCTTTCCTTTCTTGTGTCAGATTGTATGACACAGACTGCTGACATACAGCAGTACAATTATAGATGCTGAAATAATTCAGTAGTAAAATAAAACAACATATAATAAACAATTTGTGGAACCAGTGTATAAAACTAGTAATGATTCATTGAAAAATCACTACCATGATTATAACTCTTAAACTCTCACTTTTAAAGCATGTTTAAAAATGTTTTCATGACTGAATCAATTAACCCATATTTAAAATATTGTTCAACAGGAAAAAGATCAGTGATTTGGAGACAGACAAGAGGGAGCTGGTTGGTGTCTTTGGTAAAACTGGGGCTGGAAAGAGCTCTTTGATAAATGCCATCATCAAAGAGAAGAATCTTTTACCCTCAGGAAG
>NW_005188190.1:45990-53422 GCF_000239375.1 Pundamilia nyererei | reverse complement strand
ACCTCTGGTGCAAATTACTGACCTCTGTCATCATTTTAAGTGGGGGAACTTGGACAATCGGTGGCTGACTAAATACTTTTTTGCCCCACTGTAGATTACCCAGTGGCAATGCTGGGAAGGGCACACAGGTGAAACTAGGACAACCTAAACACAAAAGGGAACTGAAAAAATTAACAAAAGACTAAGAGCTAGAAACAAAGTTCACTTCTGAAAACAGAATGCAGCATAGAGTCAAAAGTCCAAAAAACAAAACACTGAAAACAGATCCAGTGATCGAAACAGATCTTACTGAGATCCCACAATGATCTTTAGATGATCACATTTCCAGAAAAAAATCTCTTCTTGTAATAACTGTGGTTAACAAGACCCAAGACTGGTCCAGGTCTGGTTTTGTAGAGCATGATTTTCTTCTTCTTCTTCTTAAATCGCAGTCAGAATCTTTACGTCTTTACACAACAGTGATCAGTTCCCTATTTTAACCTACTCTTACACTTTAAATTGCTTCGTAGAAATTCACTGCTGAGCAAAGTCGGCAAAGACTGAATCAAAGTGGCCACAAATTTTAGTAAATCAGTGTAATTGATGTCTCAAAGTGGTGGACAACTGTGCAAAATGCCCACATGAAGTAGTTTCTGCTAATAGTAATACTGGCTGTTCTTTTAGTATTTTTTTATGTCACAGACTTTTTAACGGTTTTTGTAAAGCACTTTCTGTGAGGATTGAAATTAAACTGCACTGCTTTTACTATTTATTGCAGGCTAATGAACTTTCTGCACAATTTGTCAAGTACACAAGAAGTGAGTCAAAACAAGGAGAAGGTAATGAAGGAAAAACATGGTTTTGGCCACTAGTGAAGTGTGTGACTGTCAGGGTGCCAAACAATCCTTTTCTCCAGCATGTCACACTTGTGGACCTTCCTGGAAATGGTGACTGTAACAAGAGCAGAGATCAGATGTGGAAAGGGGTAATTCACATTTACTGCTCTTTGCTTATACTGTGTTGTCTGTAAACAGTCATCTTTCAATGAAGCACTGAGACATGTTATTCTCCTTTCAGATAGTTGGAGATTGTTCTACTGTGTGGATTGTGACTGACATTAATCGAGCAGCATCAGAGAAAGAGGCCTGGGAGATCCTGGAAAGTGTCAGTAGTCTGATTGGAAATGGTGGCGAATGTCAGCAAATTCACTTTATCTGCACCAAGTCTGATCTTCTTGATGATTCAGATGATCTGTAAGTACATTTTGAATGCTGATCAACTACAGGGTGTTTCCATGTAAGATCAACCTTGAGCCTTTTCTTTAATAATACAGAACATTTGGGTCAAAGGGAGTCTCAGAGGCAGATACAATTTTATAAAGTTTGCTGAAGATGGTGGACTGAGTAATACACAGAGAGGGAGGGGAATAGAGGAGAGTGGGAAAGGCAGTGGTAGAGGGACAGCAAGAGAGAACAGGGTGAGCAATAACAGCAGAGCAGGAGGAGAAAAAGATGAAACTGACATCATGGCAGCTTTAATGTATGTTGCACATAATCTATGAGATTATAGGAAATCATGCATATCCTGGTCCTTACAGTCGAGTAATTCAACAATTTTACACTGTAAAGCAAAAGTGCCATTACACTGTCCTTCAGCAACAAAGTTAAAATAGTTGCTGTGACAAAAAAAACATTTGTATGTGAGCATGTCAGCGTGTGGTGACATCACGATCCAAATAAACATGCTGGCCTTTCTCCAAGTGCTTTAGAATAAATGCTACCAGTCTCCCATATTTGCGAGTTTGTTTGGCTTTTTTAACAGTCAAAATAAATACATTAAACAAATAAAGTCATATCATTATAAACTGGATCCGCAAGGCAAACTTGCACAACTAATATGACATTTAATAGGTTTATTTACAATGAAAGAAATATAAAATGAACTGGTCAAGTAGTGGAGAGCAACACCCTAAGGTGGCAGAGAAGCAGTGCCACAGCCAATCTTTAAACACAATTTAGGCGATGACCATGAGTTACAGGTGTGCAACAGTCAGGGAAAGCTCAGCTTTGTCAGAAAGGGAGCCTCCCACATTTCCACCTAAAGGCCAAAGCTACGTCCACACCTACATGGGTATTTTTGAAAACACAGCTTTTTCTATGCGTTTGGGCTTTTTGTCCGCACGTAAACTGTGTTTTGTATCACTAATAACTGAGATTTTTTTTTTTTTAGAAAAAAATCGTGCCAGCGTGGAGATTTTTGAAAACTCCGTTTCTGTGTTTAACTGGAATACAGAGATTTCGTCACACAACGTTTTGACATCATGCTGTACACCAAAATATTGTTTCGATTAAATGAATTTCTACACTGGTGGATTTACACAGTATACTGTTGCTGTTAATCTTGCTATCTGCAGTTTTTAGACGCTTACATATACACCCGCAGTTACTGTCCCTCCATTTTGAAAGACAGGAGTCAGAAGGGGTGTTCAAATTCATCTGCTGCATCCTCATGAGGCCGCATTTGTAGGCCGATTACATCACAGCAACGCAATGAGGGCTGTCCAAATTCGTAGACTCCTCCGAATGCGGCCGACAAATGTGTCCTTCATTTCCCCAGATTTGAAGGATGGGTCGGGTGTATCCTTCGTGGCCCACCATATCCCCGAATTCATAGCGCGGTCAAGCCAATTCCAGTTTCCAACAATGTGCTCCGACTTTTTCGGAGACGTCTGTTACCCAGGAGCTCGATAGCTCGAGAACAGCGAACTCCTGGCACATTGTTTTCAAACCTCCCGTGGTCTTTCGCTACTCAGGTTAAACATGATCTCATCAAATAAAGTCACTTAGATAACTGAAAATGTTACTGTTTGGCTTTTTTCAGTGTTTTATTTGTTTGTGAGTAAATCATTTTGGCTGAGATTAAAATTATTAGATTATAGTAGATTAAATAAAACTGTATTAATCTCTTGTGGGGATTGGGTGGGCGATACACAGCTGAATAAACGTCAAACAGAAAACTGATTAAACAGAAGTGTGAGATGATCAAGAATTTACTCCTGTGTCCTGTTATATTTTAGATAGCAAGGAGCAGACGACTGAGTTTATTAAACTCCGAGACAGCTGGTGACGCAAAACTGAAGGCTAGATCGTCCAATTTCACAGCTGCTCGCTTCTGGCCTACCCGGCCTCCTGAGGACCCGGCCTTCGCGGTTTACATGGGCCGGGTCCTCAGGAGGATGCAGCCTATGAATTTGGACACCCCTAGAGTGAACTTCGGATGTGGCTTCTACATTAAACAGAAGCCAAATCCCGATGCCAACGCGTCGTTGTTTTTGAATACATTTAATTTTTTTTAATTAAATATTTGTATGCTGTATGCATAAATAAGTTGTGAGTCTACACCAGCCATATTTCACAGCGCTGTGACTTATGATTTTAAATCACTCAGACTAATGTAGTATTTGTCAGTTTTGTTCTTATTTGAATAAACTCTGGCCAAGAGAGCCAGTGAGGCAAAATCCAAAGTACTGTCTTTAGTTATTAACATTATTCAAATAATGAAAGCGTTTGAAAATGGCACTTGAAAAGTAACACAAAATTAGTTGCCTTTTCAGAAAAACAAAAACTTTTCAGAAGTACTTAAGGTTTTGTGTTTACTTGTTTACTTACTCCCAAGAAGGTTAGGATTTGGCATGTTCTTGACAGCGTTTGACTTTGTGTTTGCGTTTACATGTGAACAGAGATATATTTTTTAAACTGCACATGTGGATTGGGTTTTTTTTAAACGAAGACAGACGTAGCTCAAGAGTAAATCAAAATCACCCAGCCTGCCCCAAATTAATCATGGTGATGATAATAGCGATGATGGTAACAGTACATATATGCAAATTTCATGTAGTTCATCAGCTGATATCCATGATCGAATAGTTAAAAGAAACATTCAAGCCAAGAGTGAAGTAAAGAAGGCATTCAACAAGCGAACCAAGATTAAGGTGAGTTTTATAGGCTGACAGAAAATAATACAGACTATCCACAGTTGCAAAGATGCTTTAAAATTAAATCATTTTTCCGCAGAAACACTTCACTGATGACAGTTTCAAAGTGTTCACAGTGAGCTCCAGAGAGTTCTTAAAAGGGAAGCATCTAAATCCAGAAGAAACTGGTAGGTGAAGTCTCAGTGCACATGTTGTTTTAGTTTGCTCTGACTGAAAGAAAAAATATTTAGTTTGAATTAAAGTGTGTAATGTCAAACTGTGGCACTGAAATTTCTTCTTAACAGAAATAACCAAACTTCAGAGATTTTTGCAAGAACTCAATGACTGTCACTCAGAGACAGTAAACTATGTGAGTGGAGCTTATGGGATTCTGTCTTTGATTCAAGGAGCCAACTCCAGAGGAGTGGTAAGGTCAAGTAAAAGATATACAACAACATTCTCTTACATGTTGGGATTTATCAATTGTCTTTGTGTTTCTTATTTAGTTTTTTTTTAAAATAATTTATGGGTTATTACTTATCTCATATATTTTTGCTGTTATATTTAATTTCTCAGGTTCTTATTACAGAAAAGTGATTTTTCAAACCAACTGAATTCAAAAACCTATAAGAAACGACAAGTAGTTTTTATGGTTTTATTACTTCAAATATTTTTCAGGATAGTAAAAAAAGCGAGGTGTTTGGAGAACTTGAGAGAATCATGAACTTCCAACTTGAAAATGTCCGAAAAGAAATGGAAGAGACCATTATGGCTTTTGAAAAATGTCTTAATGATGGCGTTGAGAAATCCAAAGGTTCATATGGAGAAAAACTCAAGAACTTCTTGTATCGTGTATGTATTTTAAATATAGTTACAAAAAAAATTACAGATTTAACAGTAATATGTATTTAAATAATTTTGTTTTCTTTTTTGTTTTAGGGAAAGAAGGGTGGTGCTTTTCACAAGGTACTGAAGTGTGTCGTTGAGAATGGTGGCATCCACAAACCAAAGAACGGGAAACTAATTAACCTTAATATGAAGTTGGCTTCATGTCTGACTGACAGCATTGATGAAGAATTCAGAAAGACCTTCCCGTAAGAAAAAACACGTTCTAAACAGTCACATAATATTATTCAAGATAATTTATAACATATAAACTTGCCAATTCTGCCATTAATAACCACAATGTTTATATGTTTTAGAAATGACTCAGAACGTGGAGCATTCAACGGAGTCATCAATGAATTTTCTCTTAACACTAATTCTCTGATTGAAAAGTACAAAAGTGCTGAACTGCAGCTCAGATTTCTCAAGACAGAGGTAAGAGATGAAACTTTCCTGTCTAAACTAATGGACAGTAAAAAAAATGTTTTATGACTTTATATGATTTAAAATGATTTTCATCCGTATTTCATGTTTTGTGTCTAAGGAAGAAAAAATTAAGGCAAAACTGAACAGAATGATGCGGAAACAGAAGAAAAAAGTCTACAGCAGTCTGACAGAGACAATTGAAGACATTATGGAAGAAGGCTACTGCAGTAAGAGATAAAATCAGAGATTCACAACTTGGCACTAAAACACATATTTATCATTATTCAGAAAGAGAAATCTGATTGGAGCTTTCTGTCTTATTGTAGAGGCTGCAGAATTTGAAGGAGAAGGAACGCTGTACAACATGAGGGAGACTATTAAGGACCACGTGCACTCAAATAAGGACATGTTTGAGCAGGCAAAAAATACCATGTTGGAGAAGTTGCACAGTTTGATGGTTTGTCATGTTTTATGAAGAAATATGATTGCCATATTTTGTTATAATTCACCCAAAGGCTTTTTCTGTTTAGCTGGAATAGACTTAGACAAAAATGTATGTTCAATTTATATTTTTAATCCAGTTTGAGAAACTTCTAAATGTCATTGTATTTGACTTTAACACATTTTGATCTGTGATAAGTAATTACAATTTCTAAAATAGGTAAACATCCTGGAGATTCTGGAGAAAATTATGAAGGAATCCATTGAAAGTTCATTTAAAACTGATGGGAGCTTACTCCCAGGTAAACAGGACAGTTTGCTGTAATTACATTTGATAATGCTTCCTTCCTTTTCTCTTTATCTTTACAGTCTTGCACCTGATAGCACAGTCTGTTTACCTATTTGTCTATCTATTTTTTAATTAACTTAAAAATTACTGAGTGACACTGTTACTGTGGCGGGAAACAATTAAAAAATGTTTTGTTTTTCAGATGTTTCAACAGAGCTTGAGATGGTGAAAAAATATTATGATCAACTTGCAGCAACTCCAGACGATGAAACATCACTTGGTAAATCCTTAAATGTCATCATCAGTATTACATTAAATGTTTTAAATTAAAACAATTGTCCTTAATGGAACCAATGGAAACCAAAGTTTCCATTTGTTATCGCTCTTTGTTAAACCTCTTTTTCTGTTTTTGTCATGGTTGGCTGTGTGGCAGGCAGGCAAGCAGGAGTGGTGGACCCAAAATGCAGGACTCAGACTCAAGGGATGAACTCAAAAGCTTTTATCTCAGCTTTATTTGCTGGCACAGGAAATCAAGCTTACAAAGCAAACTAAACTGAACTGGGAAACAACATAAACTCACGGGAAACACAAGGAGATCCACACAGCACGAGGGTGAACTGACATTAACAATGCGACAACAAGAACTAACTGACAGGGACTAAAATACACTGGCAGGCAAATGAGGAAACGAGGAACAGGTGGGAACACAGCCGGGAGAAATTAGACTAAACGAGACAGAGGAAGCGAAACTAGAAACACTGACATAAGATATGAACCTTCAAAGTAAAACAGGAAATCCACAGACTGAACACTGATAACTCTGACCAAGAACAGGAGGAACACAGTACAGGGGTCAGAGTGACATCAGGGGCAAAGGAATACACAAGCTAAGAAATATAGAACAGAAACCAAAACACCAGTAGTCATAAGCCAAGAATCCAAAGGAAAACAGACCAATAAACAATAATATAGAATCAAAACACTGGGCCACAGGCCCAGAACCGTGACAGTTTTGGATGTTTCAGATTTGCTGACTGGGTAGAAACTGCAGAAACCTGGACACATACAGGTTCTCCCAGAGGAAGTGCTGATTAAATCAAAACACCATCTCTGATTGATTTTGTCTCAATCATTTTCAGTTGTTTTTGTTTGGTCTATTTAAAAGTTGTTTGGTGACATTTGACTTTGATTTTGAGAATGTCTGTATCTTTAATGATTCAAATCTTGAGGCTGACAGAGCAGTTTGAGGAAAAACTGAAAGAGATTTACATTACATCACTCTACATATATTTCAAATCTATTTTAATGTTTTTATTCATGAGTTTAGTTATGGCTCATTCAGATGCCAATGACATTTATATAACACATTTCAGTACATGTAAAATCAGTCTACTTAACACAGAAGATAAAAACATGGCAACACTTTATAATACAGCCCA
>NW_005188190.1:38356-43195 GCF_000239375.1 Pundamilia nyererei | reverse complement strand
TCTTTTTTAATGTTTTGTTTTCCAGTTTACTGTAAGTATACATAAAACAGTGTTTTTGTCTTGTTTTTAACCCATAACATTTGTAAACTTTTATCCCTTTGGGTTGTGTAGGACAAAAAAAAACACTGTCTGGCAGGTTGCTACCTGTCTTTCAGCCACACCCTTCTGCACAAACACCACCTCTTCCTGCTTTTCTCTGTTATCAGTTCTGCTTTTCCCTGCAGGCACTTTACTCATGTTGGATTTGCCTTTCTATTATATGAATAGAAGCAGTTGCAATTGTGCAGTCTGAGCCACACAGTTCCAGTTTGTTTTTAATCGTATCTGTTTGTGGACTTTGCTTTTTGCTTGATTTTTATTTTTCCCGCCTGTTCCCTGTTTGTGTCTCATTGCTTCCCTCACATCTCCCTCAGCAGCCTTTTCCAGCATTACTTCTAACAAAAGGTAAGCAGTTTGAACTTTTAATTTTAATTTAATATCAGTGTCGCTGATTATATATGTATTAATGGAGAAGTTGATCACAAAGATCTAATCTGTAAAGCAGTGCTGTCTGGTTAAATATTAAATTGTATATTTCAGTTTCATTTCTTCGTCATGGATGATTTTGTAAGAAACAAACTGCTTGAATGGGGGCTAAGTGAGTGGGTGGAGAAATTTAAAGGTAAAGTATTAACGTGAATCCCTGATGGGTACAGATATTGATTCTGATGTGATCTGTTGACTCTGAAACAGCATAGATTCTTGAGATTTTTGTCCATACTGCACAAAATGTTTTTAGACATAAAAGTGGGTTAAATTAAAACTGAAGAGCATTCATCTCTTTCACTCATTTAACAAGAATTTCTCAAGCAAGTTGAGAATAATCTTTATCTCTTCAACTTTATCTTTAACTGCAGATAAAAAAATTGATGCAGAAAGTCTGTATGATCTTGATGATGAAGAAATTGATCATGTGATCACAAAAGCTGGACCAAGAGTGAAATTCAAGAAGAACCTCAGGCTGTTAAAGGTAATTAATTTCTATCATTTCTATTTTAGTGCATAGAGGTTTATCTTGATACCGTATGTAGTGGAATTTTTGTTAATTCTTCACTAATTTGGATTTAAAAGCTTTTGATTGTGGGAATAACAAAACTCAAATCAGGAAACAGTCATTTCTTTTCAATTGTGTTGTTTTGTTGCCTTACGATTTAGTGTCTATATGACAAATGACATTTTTAATACATGTTTAAGTGCTCAATATTGTACACAGCTTTGCACTTCTTATCTGCAGTGTAAACAGGAGCAAAAAGCAGCTGATTTGGCTCAGGTAAGGATTATACTGAATTTCAGACATTTGGGCCAACTGCCTGAGACAAAGTAAAGCTCCATCCTCTGGCTGATAGAGACTGAATCTAAAAACTTAATTCATCAATCTGCTGGTTGAATAATTATCTGTATAACTAAATTTCATCCTCAGGTCTTTCCATCCACAAGTGATACAGGTGAGACACACGCATCTTATTTATTGCATCTCATTAATCTGTTTTAAAGGCAGCACTATTTTGTACAATCAAACTTTGAGAACAACTTTCAATGCTGAGAGAAACTTTTTTTGTTCTTTCTCTTTTGTTTTTGTCCAATCAGGAAAGAGAAAATCTGATCTTCAAAGTGACGCCAGCAGGTTACAACCACCAGCTAAGCGACAACGTCTGTCTGTGCCGGGATTTGCAGGTATTTACAACTCTTTCTGAACAATTTTACAGTTGAAGCCACTATAGGGTTAAATTTCTGTGCAGGACAATTTTTCCAAAATATAAAATGTCGGCGTGGCAGGAATGAGGCATGACGTGACCACAATTCTACGTTCTTCAACATACTTTTATCTATGGTTGCTGTTCTAATACACTTCCACACATACCCACAACAACGACAACAACAACAATATTACAGGGCCCTACACCATTCTTAAGCTAGCGAAGAGTGATTACGATTACAGGTGCTTCTGCCTTCCCTGTCGCAACACCGCCGCCCACGGCCCGCCACAGTCAGTTTCTGCTTTGGTGTTAGAAATTACTTTTTCTTTGGGCTGCTATCAAATTTTAACAGTCAGCATGTTGCATGGTATATTAATGTCTGTCGGTAAGTTGTCACATTATGCTCCTGATATACTCTAATTCACACTTTTTGTGAATTTTGTGAACAAAATCTTTTGTTGTTTTTTTGTTGTTGTTGTTATGAGACTTTACATTGACTACATGCTAGTTTAGAAGTCCTGCTAAATAGTTCTTTACTTTCATGCCCACAGAATCAGTCATACTGTCTGATGCAAAAAGCATCATGACATTTGCACATGCCAGACTACATCACCAAGACAAACTCTGTGCTTTCTTGAAGTGAGTATTAAGTTTTCATATTTTTTAATGAATGGGCCTTAGTTTTTTATGTTTTGTAATGTATGTGCATGGTTCCACTCATGACCATGTGCAGGTTTCACAAACGGATCAGTTTATTTTTTAGCTTCGTCTCAAATCCTTTTGGTTCAATATTCAACCATTTATTTCTAGTGTCAGTCTGTTTGGTATGTTGGTTTCTTTATCTATTTTTAACCTCCTAGGACCTGGCGTCCACATATGTAGACATCACAATTTGGGTTGTCTAGACCAAAATACTAAATTTTGCTCTACAAGGGCCTGATATCCACTTACGAGGACATTATACTGACACTGTTCTATCAAAATTAAAACGAATGTCCTCATATGTGGATCCCAATTTTTTAGAAACAAAACTCAGGTAAAAAGAAAAAATCTGATAATTCTTTGTTTTTACATTCATCAGGTCCCAATCAGCCCAAATAGCAAAGAGAAATTAAAAATGCATGCCATGAAAGAGTTCGGGTCTTCGGAGGTTAAGTTTTACTTCTGACTAACAACAACAGATGTTCAACCATACAAATTATAGATGATTTAATGATACTAAAGCATTAAATCATCTATAATTTGTATGGTTTGAACATCTGACTTTTAATGTGTATCCCACTTAGACTTAAAAAAATGTCATCCAATAGCTAATAACAGAAACATCAGCACTTTTGCTGACAAACAATGAAGCTATGAACCAAAACAACAATAAACAATGAGCTGAATAAGTGTATAAAACTGAAACGTCTAATGATAATTCTTTGGATATTCTATAATGATATATATACTATAATGACTATCACTATTCTTTTATGCGTTAGTGATGTCAAAATATTGTTTTAAACCTTTTTAATTACATTTGAAAATGTTTTCATGACTGAATCGTTTAACCCATATTTAAAATCTTGATCAACAGGAAAAAAATCAGTGATTTGGAGACAGACAAGAGGGAGCTGGTTGGTGTCTTTGGTAAAACTGGGGCTGGAAAGAGCTCTTTGATAAATGCCATTATTGAAGAGAAGAATCTTTTACCCTCAGGAAGTATCAATGCCTGCACCTCAGTCATGATTAAATTGGAAGCTAACACCTACAGCTCAAAGTATGAGGCAGAAATTGAGTTCATTACAAAAGAGGTAAATTGAATTATAAAAGTTTCATTTTTACTTAAAACTAAATCATGTGTTACAGTGCAGTTCTGGGGGCTTAAGGCTGGGTACATGCCTCAATAAATAATATGTAAAAATGTTATTTTAGGAGTGGAAAGATGAGTTGTGGTCATTTCATCAGTTTTCTTGCAAAAATGGAGATCACGAAATGGAAGATAATGATGATCATCATGATGCTGTGGAAAAGCTGTCAGCAGTGTATGGAGAAGAATGGAAACAAAAGTCTTCTGAAAACCTCATGAAGAGCAAATATTTCAAAGCAATTCCAGAATTTCTCCAATCCAAGAGGAAGATTTTGACATGTGAATCGGTAAGACAAAAACTCTCATATTACATTATATCTATCATATATATACAGCAAAATTAATTAAGTAGTTGGCTTTTTCACATGTTAAATTTTTAACGACTTTTAAATTTATTCATAGAAATCCACTACTGAGCACCTTTGGCAAAAAGTGAATCAAAGGGGCCAGAAATTTTAGCAAGTTAATGTCTGACGGCCAGTTGCATCAGGAAAGGCAAAAGGGCGTACAACTCTGTCAATCAAAACATGCTGAGTTACTCGCAGAGGTGCCCCCTTTTAAATAAGGGAGCAGTGTAAAGTAGCTTTTTAATGTCTCAAATTTGTGGACAACTATACAACATGCCCACATAAAGTTGTTTCTGCTAAGAGCAATACTAGTTATAAAGAATATAAAACTTTTCCTAAATAACTTCTTAAATACATTTTAATTGTGGCTGGCAATGATCCTTTTTGGTTGATCGTTTTAAACAGTTCAAGAAAGCAACAATTTCCATAGAAATTACCGTTACCTGAATTCCCCCTCAGTACCCCTCAGAGTGGGGAACTGTCTTGGTATAATATAAAACAAGGGGAAGCTACATTATCCCATACTTCTGTGATAGACATACTTGTACACAATCTGATCATTTAAATCTAAAATGTAAAAACTAATTACTCCAGCTTTAGTGATCCAGTTTCTTTAATTAATTGTTCTTTTGTCATCTTTTATGTCACTGACTTTTTGATGGTTTTTGTAAAGCACTTGCATTGAGGACTGAAATTAAACGGCACTACTTTACTTTTGTTCTTGATTGCAGGCTAATGAACTCTGTGCAAAAGTTGTCAAATACACAAGAAGTGATTCAAAACAAGGAGAAGGCAATGAAGGAAAAACATGGTTTTGGCCACTAGTGAAGTGTGTGACTGTCAGGGTGCCAAACAATCCTCTTCTCCAGCATGTCACACTTGTGGACCTTCCTGGAAATGGTGA
>NW_005188190.1:36205-37248 GCF_000239375.1 Pundamilia nyererei | reverse complement strand
TTGGAGATTGTTCTACTGTGTGGATTGTGACTGAAATTAATCGAGCAGCATCAGAGAAAGAGGCCTGGGAGATCCTGGAAAGTGTCAGTAGTCTGATTGGAAATGGTGGCGAATGTCAGCAAATTCATTTTATCTGCACTAAGTCTGATCTTCTTGATGATTCAGATGATCTGTAAGTTAATGTTGCATGATGATCAACTACACGGTGTTTCCATTTAAAATCAAGCTAGGAGAGATAAAGCACAGAGTTTAGACTTTTTTGTAATGAATGCAGAACATTTGGGTCAAAGGGAGTCTCAGATGCTGAGACAATTTTATAAAGTTTACTAAATAAGGTGGACTGAGTAATGAACAGAGAATTGCCTGGTCAGAAGGAAATTGAGTTATTTAAGAGAGGCACAGGCAAGGGTTTGGAACAGCAAGAGGGGCTGAAGAATAAAACAGGAGTAGGAGGAGAAAGAGATGCAATGATGGGATCATGGTAGCTTTATGTATGGGTACAAAATCTATGAGATTATAGGAAACTTCCTAACAAATCATGGTCCAACGAGAACCTGCTGACATGTCTTGTAATGCTTTAAGATTAATAACAATAATAATAGTGTGCAAAAGCCACCTAGGCAAAGCTCAGCTTGGTCACAAAGGGAGTCTCCCACAACTCCACCTGAAAGCCAAAACCACACAACCTCCTGCAAACTGATGATGGTGTACAGAGCATATACATATATATATTTACATTTCTTTTAGTTCATCAGCTGATGTCCATGATCTAGTCACTGAAAGAAATGTGCAAGCCACGGATGCAATAAAGAGAGAATTCAACAAGCGAAGCAAAATTAGGGTGAGTTTTGTTGTCTGACAGAAAATCTAGTGCAAAGACTCTCCACAGTTGCAAGAATGCTTTAAAATCAAATCACATTTTCCCTAGAAACACTTCAATGATGACAGTTTCAAAGTGTTCACAGTGAGCTCCAAAGAGTTCCTAAAACAAAACTACTTAAGTCCAGAAGAAACTGGTAGGTGAAGTCTCCTTCTAAATAACT
>NW_005188190.1:31339-34582 GCF_000239375.1 Pundamilia nyererei | reverse complement strand
GCAACAGTGCCCACGTTAAACTGTGACGATAACCAGGTAACTTTTGCAAACATATTCTATGTTGACAACCTGACCTGATACGTGAAGATTACGGCATTGAATTCTCAGCTAAAATAATATTAAAAGTACAGTTTATGACAGAAAAACTGGGTATTTTAAAACTTTGCTTACAGTTTAGAGCGCCACCACCATTGCCGCTTCTGTTTTGAAATGCATTCTGGGATACCTGGCTGCCCCAAGTCCACACTATTACCATTTCATAGCAGTCAATTATTTAGGATCAACCTGTCTTGACTTACTTTGCACTGTAACCATTCAGATGTTAGACAAGCAGCGGTTGCAGTGTTAACCCCGCCC
Organism: Pundamilia nyererei; assembly: GCF_000239375.1. Lineage (NCBI taxonomy): Eukaryota > Metazoa > Chordata > Actinopteri > Cichliformes > Cichlidae > Pundamilia > Pundamilia nyererei. Next base: position 34,225 of record NW_005188190.1, on the reverse strand, counting down.
CCTGACTTTGATGGGTGAGGCTGACAGATAAAATTAATTCATGAAGACAGAGGCAGGGCCAAGAGTGCCAAAATGAATTAAATAAATACATCATTAAATAATTAATTAAATATGTCATTAATAAAATAAAATTTGAAATAAATAAATGCTTTAAATGTAATGAATGGACATTTAATTGATTATTGAAATATTTATTTAATTAATTAATTCCAATTTTAATTAAATAATGAAACATATATTTAATTATTTAATTGCATTTTTAATTCATTCATTTTGATAATCCTGGTCCTCCATAGATTGCACTTGTTTTTTTAGTTTGCCTTGACTGAAAGAAGAATTATTTAATTTCAAATAAGTACGTAATGTAAAATTGTAACATTGCAATTTATTTTACAGAAATACCCAAACTTCAGAGATTTTTGCAAGATCTCAATGACTGTCACTCAGAGACAGTAAACTACGTGAATCGAGCTCACGGGATTCTGTCTTTGATTCAAGGCGCCAACTCCAGAGGAGTGGTAAGGTCAAGTAAAAGATACACAACAACATTCTCTTACATGTTAGGATTTATCAATTGTGTTTGTGTGTCTGATTTTGGTTTTGCTATATTTATTAAATTATGAGTTATTAATTAGTTGACTGATTCATAAGGTATTGATGCTCCATTTTTGCTTCTCAGGTCCTTAGAGTGGCTTTTAAAACCAACTGAATTTCATTAATCTTTTTTAAAAACCCAACAAGTGGTTTTCATGGTTTTATTCCTTCAAATGTTTTTCAGGATAGTAAAACAGACGAGGTGTGTGAAGAACTTGAGAGAAACATGAACCTCCAACTTGATAATGTCAGAAAAGAAATGGAAGACACCTGTAGGGCTTTTGAAAGATGTCTTGATGATGGTGTTAAGAAATCCTTCTTTTATCATGTATGTTTTTTAATCATAGTTAAAATACATACAGATTTTACATGACAATGTAAAATGCAATAATTCTGAGTTTTCTTTTGTGTTTCAGGGAAAGAATGGTGGTGCTTTTTACAATTTACTGAAGTGTGTCATTGAGAATGGTGGCATCTACAAACCAAAAAAAGGGAAACCAATAAACCTTAATATGAAGTTGGCTTCCTGTCTGATTGACAGCATTGGTGCAGAATTCAGAAAGACCTTCCCGTAATAAAAACATGTTCTAAACAGTCACATAATATCATTCAAGATATGTAATTCATAACATATAAACTTGCCAATTCTGTCATTATAAACCGTAATGTTTACTTGTTTTAGAAATGAAGTAAAATGTGGAGCAGTCAACGGAGTCATCAATACATTTACACTTAACACTGATTCTCTGATTGAAAAGTACAAAAATGCTGAACTACAGCTCAGATTCCTCAAGACAGAGGTAAGAGATGAGACTTTCTTATACATTAGCCCATTGATAAACAATAAGTAAAGTTCATCTATACTTCATGTTTTTCTCTCAGGAAGAAAAGATTAAGGCAAAATTAAACAGAATCATCCAGAAGCAGAAGAAAATTGTCTACAGCAGTCTGACAGAGACAGTTGAGAACATTATGGAAGAAGGCTACAAGAGTAAGAAATAAGATCAGAGCTTTACAACTTATCACTTAAACAGATATTTATGTTTGTTATTATTCAGCATAAAAAGTCTGAAGAGTTTTCTGTCTTTTTTTAGAGGCTTTAGCATTTACAGGAGAAGACACGTTGTACAACATGAGGGAGACTATTAAAAACCACGTGCACTCAAAGAAGGACATGTTTGAGCAGGCAAAAAGTACCATGTTGGAGAAGTTGCACGATTTGGTGGTTTGTCATGTTTTATGAAGAATTATGATGAACATATTTTCTCATAACTCACCTGAAGGCTTTTTCTGTATTTAACTGGAATAGACTTATACAGAAATGTTTGTTTCCATTTATATTTTTAATCCAGTCTGAGAAACTTCTAAATACAACTTTAACATAATATCTTAGTCTGTGGTAAGTGAGGAAAAACTTTACATTTTTAAATTAGGTATACGTCTTGGAGACTCTGGAGAAAACTATGAAAGAATCTATTGGACTTTCATTCAAGGATGAAGAGTGCTTACTCCCAGGTAAACAGTTTGATGTAATTACATTGGTTCAAATTGTTTGCCTTTCCTCTTTATCTTTGCAATCTTGCAGCTGATAACAATAAGGGTGTCTATTTATCTTTTTTTAAAAATTAATTCATTACTCATTTAGCCACACATTTACGTATGTGTGTCACTCTGGGAGGAAACAATTCAAAAACAGTTTTGTTTTTCAGATGTTTCAACAGAGCTTAAGATGTTGAAGAAACATTATGATCTACTTGTAGGCACTCCAGATGATGAAATATAACTGGGTAAATGCTAAGATTTTATCTTCAGTATGAAATTATTGTTGTTAATTTTTTTAAAAATGTCAGTGTTTTTGTCTTTAATAGACAATAGATTCTGTTTGCTTGCTTTGGCTCTGATGGAGGTGGACGCATCTCTCTCCCTCTCCCTCCCTTATCTTTCCTGCTTGGCTTCTCGTGTCTTATATCTGGTCGTGTCTATCTCTAACCCCAGAAGAGCCTCTCAGTCCTCATCTCTAATACCTAAAGAAGAACTATGAATTTGATCAACTGATCCCTAAATGCAATTGACACTCACTTCTCGATGAAAAGCCTGGGTTCGGAAGAGTTCAACCGTCCTGGAGAGACTTTCCCTGCCGGATACACGATGGCAGGAGAAGTGGCATGTCGTGTGCCTGGCGGGACTTTCGACTGAGGACATTGAAGACATCTACCTATTTGGAATCATTATAACAGGATTCTTGCTGATCGGAGATGGCTTGGCCCTGGTTTATTGGAAATTGAAGAAAGC
>NW_005188190.1:26712-30410 GCF_000239375.1 Pundamilia nyererei | reverse complement strand
ATATGGTAAAATTATTTGTGTGGAATTCCCTTCTTTGTCATGTCCCTAACAAGCTGTGCACATTAATACTACTACTACTACTACTAATAATAATAATAATGATGATGATGATGATGATGATGATAATAATAATTCATTTTATTCGAGGGTGCCTTTCTAAAACCCAAGGTCACCTTACAAAGAGAAAACGATAAACATGGATAAAGATCAATAAAACAGTAGATTAAAATAGATTAAAATTTATTAAAATACAAAAACCCCCCACAGATAAAAAAGCAACCAAGATTTGACAACAAGTAAAATCTGACTTAGATAAGGGAAGGGAATCTATTTTTCTTATAACTGGAGGAAGTGAGTTCCAGAGCCAAAGAGCAGAGCGACTGAAAGCTCTGTTCCCTATCGTGATAAGACCAGCAGAAGGAACAACAAGATGAATGGCAGATGAAGATCTGAGAGAGCGGGAAACAGTGGTGATATGAAGCAGATCACAAAGATAAGGAGTGGCAAGTTTATGGATGCACTTAAATGTGAGAACTAAACTTTTAAAGTTTATCCTAGCTTGTATGGGTAACCAGTGAAGCTGCTGAAAAATTGGGGTGATATGGTCTCTTAAGTGAGTATGAGTTATGACCCGAGCTGCAGGATTCTGAAGAAGTTGAAGTTTATGGAGGGACTTATTAGGGAGACCAAATAAGAGGGAGTTGCAATAATCAATCAGAGAAGTAATAAGACTATGGACAAGGATGGCAGCAGCATGGGGAGTAGGGAACTAAGCAAACTAAGCAACCAACTTTATTTGACACATACACAATCATACAGAGTACAACATGTATAAAATGCTTGTGTCCGAGCTGTGGACTGGCTGCAGACGTAGCTGCGCCATTCCAGGGCTTGGTTTTAGCATGGGGGGTCTAGCCAGGACCCTTACTGGATACCGGGTGGGAAGGGACGAAGTCGGTTAATGTTACATAAGTGAAAGTATGCAGACCGGGTTATGTAATTAATGTGAGACTGAAATGAGAGAGTACTATCAAATATGGCACCCAAACTCTACAGTAATACCTAGTTTAACAATTATTATTCACACCAAATATAAGCTTTATACTGACATGCAATGTGAATGGAATTGTAGGAGAAATAATAATAATATATTTTAATATTGCATTGTTAATCACCAATTAATGGCCAATCACATTATATGGTGCTACTATAAATAGTAGCTGCCATCTGAGCAGCTGTTAGAGGTGGGCCACTTTGTTTCATACTCAGGTGATGTCGTTTGATCAGCCTGGGCCTGGGTGGGCACTTATTAGCTTTAGAGCTTTGTTCAAGTTTTCTTCTGCCCATATCAGTATATATGTATACATATTTATAATATCGCAAATCAATATTTCAAAATAAATTATTTATCCAATTAAACACTTTAAATTCAACTTGGATTTTAACAGAAATGGAAAATTAAAAATATTTGAATTAATTTACTTATTTCTCTTTTCTAAATTGTAACTTGAAAATCTGTTTTTTCTCATTTGGAATTTAAAAATGGTTTTTGAAATGAGGTTTTTATTGAGAGTTAAAAAATTGTGAAATCTGTTTTAGTTTGAAGTATTTATTAATTGATTAATAATTCATTTTGAAACATTGATTTATAAATTGTGTTATTAAGTTATTAAGTAATACATTAATTTAGTAATTTGTAAATGAATAAAATAATTTTGTATTTTGTTACACAATCATTATTTTAACACAGATGCACTTCGATGCACTTGACTCTTCTGGTCCTCCATATTGACATCATTGGTTTCTTGCTCTTCTCCCTACTATCCCGCAACACACACACGCACACACATACACACGTCTGCCCCGTGTTGTCAAATTATGTAATGTTTGTTTTTGTTGTGACTGTGCGTAAAGCAATGATGGCAGGGAGGAGGGCGTTCCTCCTGAATGAAGTCTTTGAATTAGCCTTACACGATTTGCAAATGAATGTGATGCAAATGGCTTGATCATAGTTTTTACTTGCCAGAGTTTCAGTTTCTATTTGTGTAAAATAAATGTAAATAAATGTAAAAATAAATGTCTTCGAAGACATTTATTTTTACACTTGTCCTCGAGACTATCTATTACTCTGGATGACATTACTTTTGCGTCAAATCTTGAAGTTATGTCCGTCAATGTGAATATTAAACAAATATGTGGTATATATCCCCCCACCCCCGGACCTGTTGTACCTCCTCAGTCTCCGGCACAAAATTAAAGGAAGGGGGATTATTTCAGAATAAAGATACTGGTACGATATCACGAATTAGACGCCCTTCCATCTAAGCATCCCTCACTAGCTCACCTGTTGCTGTATACATCCGGGTCTTCGTCACCTGCCTTCTGGAGCTGTTACAGGTAGAAGTCGTGTAAATTTTTCTGCTCCCTCCGACTGAATTGGTTACATTTTTGTTGATTGGTGCTACTCATGTTTTTGTATAGATCACCTGCGGATTGTTTCCTCTGAAGTTTTCCCTCCACCGATTGCTGGTATGTTTTAATTCTGTGCATTTAATGATTTTACTTCGCAGTAAACAGGTGTGTTTATAGGTCGTAGCTGCAGAAACCTCCATTCTGAGAACTGGAAGACGCCGTTTGTAACTTTGATTTTTCACGGTCTTAGCTTTATTTCTGTCACAATCGTCTTTTTACTGTAAATGCTAATTTTACTGTGCATTCACAGCATGTGGGTGGGCGGCTGATAGCATTACAGTGGCGCCGCTACTGTTTCTCTGGCTTACACTTACAGAAGTGCTGCTGCTTTGCCTTTATGCTTTGTTTTCTCCCTTCTTTCGTTCGGATTTTATTCTTCCCATTTCAGTAACTGTCTGGGCAGTGATTTGATCTTGATTGTTTGATCTTTGTGCATTGCTCTGGTTTAAGATTTTAGAATAGCCTTTAAGCCGTATGTAGAGGATATGGAAGCCTGTTAATGTGTTTTTGATGTATTGAATTATTCATTTCGAGCAGTTTGAATATATAACAATTAATATTAATTTTTGAAGCGATCAACAATAACACTTCTATTTGGGTGTTTACTGGGTTTTTTGGAGGTGTGGTCCTAAACTTTTGATCAACTGTAAAACAGCTTGTTTCAGTTTAAGCGTTGTTTTCAATAACCTTCTCAAAATGTTTTGTTTCACTCCCATTTCTTCTTTTTGCATGTTCGAGCTCCAGTTGGAACCTTGTTAAGATCCAACCATACAAAATATGATTTTTTTTTTGTGCCATTTTTCAAGTGTTCTTAAACTTTTGATCAGGACTGTGTTACACCATTGGAAGTAGGCTGTAACTGTCCCTGAGACAGTTCAAATAAAGTTGGTTATTTCATGTTTCTGTGATAGATTCATGCTTAATTTAGTTCATTTATTTACAAGATAAGATGATAAAAGTCTAACATTAATTTAAAAAAAAACATTTCTAAAATATGTGATTACAAAATATGGGTTTGTTAAATATGTAAAGTGCTGTAAAGTTTGTATGAAGTAAAGTTTGTAATTGTCACATGACCAGAGTTTGGTTGAGAGCACAACCATGGCATTGTGGAGCTAGCATGGATACATGGCTACAGATGCATCTACAGCCTCAACGTTAATGTTATTCTGCATGTGGTCCAAGAGGCGCACACGGTATGGTTTCATGTATATTGTTTGTATAAT
>NW_005188190.1:18971-24272 GCF_000239375.1 Pundamilia nyererei | reverse complement strand
ACTTTTGTTTTTAAAACTTCTACTTATTGTTGGACTTCTCCTTTTTTGTTTTTGTTCCTGACTGTTCCCAGTCTATGCCTTCTGGCTGACTTCACCGTCTCTGAAAGAACCTTTTCTACCGCATCTTCAATAGCAGGTAAACTATTTGAACTTTTGCTCTAAACGTATTGTTTATATATCTGCCTATTCCTAGCCATTTTGTTGTTTGATTAGAAATTACAATTTATCTTTCAGTTTTTCTTCGTGGTCATGGATGATTTTGTGAGAAACAAACTGACTGAATGGGATCTACAAAAGTGGATGGATAAATTTGAAGGTAAGGTATTCCTATGCATCACTGATGAGCACAGATTTTGTACAATAATAATGTGATGTTTAACATGACAATTTGGCAAGCGAAAGGTCACTGGATTGTTTCCAGCTGGAGATTTGGGTCTGTATCAGGAAGAGCATATTGCCTAATGAAGCATTTGGAGCCACCCACTGCGGCAACAACTTGTAGCAAGAGAGTAGCCAATGAATACTGAAAAAGAATCTGTTAGTGTAGACATAAATGCTGCAACTTTGTTGAGCAGCAAAGCAGGTAATTTTCCTACTGTACTGGAGTAGTACATACGCACCAACGGCAACACATTGGTACATTTTATACAAATCTCGATAATAGTTATGATAGTTACTTTTCTGTAGCATCTTGTAGGTTGTTAATTTAACAGAGAAAAGTAAAATATAAATTAATAAAAGAAAACACAAATGACATGCCTTCAATTCAAAGAGCCAATGTATTAAATTACCCCCGTGAGGGCAAATTACACTTTAACAGCTGTGTCAATAACTAAACTCTCCTTCATCATATGCATATGTGTAGTAATTTTAAAATGATTTGCACTTCTGCATTACTAAGATTTAAATTTTTAATTACAGATGAAGAAATTACACAGGAAAGTTTATATGAACTTAATGATGAACTCATTGATAAGTTGATTCCAAAAGTTGGACCAAGATTAACGTTCAAGCAGAAATTAAAGCAGTTAAAGGTAATTGTACGTGTGTTGTGTTTATTATGCTGCTCTCTTTTTTTGCTTGTTTTCTCTTTTTTTTCTCTTAATAGGTGATCAGCGAGATTTTTTTTTCTTTTTAAGTACCCTTTCGCACTGTCCCTCTTCCATTCTGTTTTTCTTTTCTTTCATCTTTCTTTCTGCCTTTCCTATTCCCCCAGCCATGTCTGTCCCATCTGTAACAACTGAAAATAAAATAAATAATAATAACAAATGTTGATCAAATGGACCAATACGGCAAAGCTGTGATGATCCACTTGGTAAAGTAAATCCGTTGGGTATCTTTGTTGGCCTTCAGACAACAATTCTGACAGCTAAAGAACCAAACGGGACAGACACAGAAATGAATAAATAAATAAATTTTAAAAAGTAATTGTACTGCATGTAATTAGTATTTCTAAAGTTGTCTGTGAAGGTTCTCAGTCAGTTTATTTCTAAAGTTATTTTGCATTGTTATATTTGGTCTGATAAATCTCAATTTCTGTGAATTTATATTAGAATTGGATTAGTATATGCAAACACACATTAACACAAAACTATTTACCTGGAATTTTTTGTTCTTACTAGGAAGAACAAAACATAAATCAGGAAACAGTCAATTTGTCTGTTCAAGTAAGTTAAATACAATTTCATTTAAATGGCCAAGATCAATGATAGCAATTACAGTGTTTCAGTTACTTTGCACTATTAACAGGAGCAAAAAGAAGCACCTGATATAGATCAGGTAAGATTTATATATAATTAAATTCCTATATTTGATTACATAATTTTTCATGCATTAAATATGTACATTGATCCCCAGGTTTTGGCATCCACAAGTGATAAAGGTAAGATGTATGCCTTTATTACCTATATTACAAGTATTAGCAGTATTTTCAAGACAACAGTGTTTTCACTTGGACAGAATAATACCAGTCAGTTTGAGTATTAAATTTCACTCCTGAGCAAATCCCATTTAAAATTATTTATTTGTACATTTTATTTTTATTTTATTTTATTTTTATTCAATTAGAAAAGAGAAGGTTTGAACATCCAGACGAGTCCAGCAAGTTGCAACCACCAGCTAAACGACAACGTAGCTCCCAACCAAGACCATACTTGGGTATTTCTCTATAAACAATGCCATTTAACAAAAATTGCATTTTTTTCAAATTATTTTTTTCATTGGTTTATTGGTGTAAAAGTATGTTAATAAAATTGAATTTTTAAGAGGCAACGGCTCGCATGCCACATATACCATAATTAAATATTTAATGTTTTTGCCAATTTCCCATATTATGAGCATGATACATAATGTTCAAACATTTTTCCTCTTTGTATTACATTTTGTATTGACTAACACTGGAGCCGAGGAGCCTGACTTAGCTGGGCTTACTACAAGACACCATGAGCTCAGAACCAGTCATCTTGAAGGGGGCTGGAGTGTTTAAAACCGGAGTTACTCTTGCTGAGACTGGCAGGAGCTGAACTACTCCAGTAGCTTAGTGAGATGTGGTTGGCAGGGCCGAGTTACTCATATTTCCCCAGTTCCAGCCCATGGGTTGGTTAATGGGTCCTGACTGTCATTTGAACTAATCTCCTGGCCTCTCTTTCTCTGGTGTACCTCTTCAGGTGATTAGTGAAGGCTATGAGTCTTTGCCTAGCAGTTTATAAGGCCTTAAGCATGGGTAGCTTGCTGTACTTTTTAAGCATCCCTTTCTTCATCACACCTTTCTGCAGCTCTAATAATTGGCTAACTTCCCTCTGTGCTGCCTTGACCTTGGCATGCACTTCTTCTAGTAGACTGTCAGAGGATACGTCTTATACTCTTGGTAATCAAGCATGGAGGATCCAGGTTTTCAGCATAGCCACAATCTTTTCTTTAAGCTCAGCTGCTCTCGTACTCAATCCCTTCAATACACCTGTTGTTCTTGGAGCTCTGTGAGATCTTGTGATCATAAAATCCCCTCTGACCTGACGTGACCTGTCCCACCATTACCATAGCATTTGTGTTATACAGCATCAGTCTTGAGTTGTGGTAGCAGTTACTTCTCTTGGTTGCTGGAACAATGAGATATTTGTTGTTTTATAATTAGTCTAGATGCTAGATGTACAGCTGTTGTTTGGTTAGCATATCTTAGTTGCACTGCAATGTAGCATGTGACAATTAAAAGCCACAGTTTAGAGATTAGGTGGCATATCATCAAAGTAGCCATTCATTTTACCGGAATCCTTGAATTTCTCCCGAATTATGTCCTTTCATCTATTTTCTTACCATGGTAATTTCACCTTTCTCCATCCCTTCCTCGCTCTTTTGTGGACTTCTGTCCCTCCTGTACTTCTCCAATGCTGATGCTAGTAACATCAGCCTCCTGTGAGTGTGAGGGCTTGTTACTTGTTGGTGTCGGTGTTGTTGTTGGTACCACCGTTGATGGCGCAGCTGCTAACGTGTCAGTTACCTTGACATATTTTGTTGCATTTATTGTAAGTGGATTTTTTTTCTTTTTCTCTCTTAGCTTTTCAGGTTCATCTTTTCACCACTTCTTCCACAATAAACTCTGTTCTACAAGGTGTGTGAGTGCACAGCAAAGGTGGAGAGGGCCTTGTTGTGTTAAGCGATTTGATTGGGTAAAACAGTGTCAGTTAATGATAGCAGTTAATTAATGAATAGGCAGCTGTCAGTGTTTGTGTGGATGGTCCACAGCAGCCATTGGTCTAAAAGCACATTGGCAAAACAGGCAAATGTCTGGTATGCCAGATTACCAGTCAAGCCCTGGTGGGCACTGAAGGTGGAGGGATCAGGTTTGGGGAGGAATCCTGTCACTCATGGTTTTGAGCTTGTGGAGCTCGAGAATCAGCTGGCTGATAGGCCAAGTGGAATGTAGATCTGGCAGTAGCTGAACGAAAAACTCAGAACTGCCAGTGCAGAGGAGAGTCCAGCTATTAGATGAACCTTTTGAGTCAGGAATGAAAATGCAGCATTCGTAGTCATCACAAAACACTGTACCATCATTTTATGCTGTCAGAGATATTTGAGGTTGCATGGGAGTTTTCCAAAACAATCTATTTGGGGTTTTTGGAATTTGAGAAGGTATTTTATCCTGTGAGAAAAGAATGGAGTGGCCACTCAGGAAAGCACTTTTGCTTCGAGTAAAATATGTCTTTGGGTCCTGTTCACAAGTGAGAGTGGAGTGAGAAATTAGTGATATGGTGAGATGGTCATTCAGAAAGGACTCAGAGAAAGGATCATTGGGATGGTTTCACTGGTTTATAGCTCCTGCTAAATAATTATTTACTTCTTTGCTTACAGAAGCAATCGTGCTGTCTGATGTAAAAAACATAATGAAATTCGTCCATGCCAGACTACACGAAAAAGACAAGCTCAGTGCTTTCCTGAAGTGAGTATTACGTTTCCATATTCTTTGTTGTGTCTGTATAGCCATGTTAGAAAGCCATGTTTGTTTGTTTGTTTGCTAGCAAGTGATTCTAGAATCATAAATAATCATAGTAACATGGACATTCATTCCTTATTTAATTTGTAAGACTCAAGACCTCCATTGTTTGGGAGCACATGAGCTGTCTTTCATTGTTGGGGGATGTTCATTACAATAAATAACAGTTTTCTTTTTGCTGAGCCAAATTAGAGGTAAAAATGTAACTCTTCCTCTCATTTAACAGGAAAAAAATTAGTGATTTGGAGACAGACAAGAGGGAGCTGGTTGGTGTCTTTGGTAAAACTGGGGCTGGAAAGAGTTCTCTGATAAATGCCATCATTGAAGAGAAGAACCTTTTGCCTTCTGGAAGTGTCAGTGCATGCACCTCAGTCATGATCAAAGTGGAGGCTAACATGCAAGGCTCTAAGTATGAGGCAGACATTGAGTTCATCACACCAGAGGTAAAATTAGTTTTAGCTGCAGAAATATAATTTCTTATTTTTCTGGGTTTAGGCCCTTTTAATAAAACTGAGAAGCATTTTTGTTTTTAAGGAGTGGAAAGATGAGTTGTGGTCATCTCATCAGTTTCTTGGGGATAATGAAGACTGTGAAATGGATGTTGATAATGACTATCATGACATCAGTGAAAAGTTTTCAGCGCTCTATGGAGAAGAATGGAAAGGAAAGTCCTCTGAAGATCTTATGGATGGAAAATATTTCAGAGAAATTCCAGAATTTCTCCAAGGCAGGAGGAAGATTTTGACATGTGAATCAGTAAGACATCACCGCTCTATTACTAAACTGGAAGTGTGATGTGTTAAAATTGTATAAAT
>NW_005188190.1:14745-18626 GCF_000239375.1 Pundamilia nyererei | reverse complement strand
GTGAGTGAGTGAGTGAGTGAGTGAGTGAGTGAGTGAGTGAGTGAGTGAGTGAGTGAGTGAGTGAGTGAGTGAGTGAGTGAGTGAGTGAGTGAGTGTGTGTGTGTGTCATTTTAGGAAAAGTCATCACATTTCAAGATTTTACTGCTGTTAAATGTGACTTTTGATCTGAACAGTATCTAAGGGTTAAATTACACCATTTAACAGTTTGATTCTTGGGTGATTTCACTATGTGCAACACAGTGATTTATTACTGTTGCTGAAGGTTACTCACCATACCAACTAGATTTTAAGTCTTAATATAAAATGAGTAACAGTAGGGTGGGCATTAGGTAAGGCTGCACTTTTTGCAGCAATCTCCTATAGAAAACTATTCCACACGGATATAAAACAGGTCTGCTGATCACATTTAAATCTAAAATTAATGACTCATGCAAACTTTTACTGAGACTAGTTAATTGCTTTTTTGTCATCTTTTATGGCACTGTAATTCTTTAACCTGTTAGCAGTCGGACGTAACGCCCACGGTACATTGAATGGTTTAGGGGACTAATTGTAAATTTGTAGGACTGCTAAGGGGGCAATCTGTAACACACTTACAGTGTAGGATTGAAGTAAAACTGTCTTGCATTGCTATATTTTTGTTATTTATTGCAGGCTGATGAACTCTCTGCAGAATGTGTCAAATACACAAGAAGTGATTCAAAACAAGGAGAAGGTAATGAAGGAAAAAAGTGGTTTTGGCCACTGGTGAAGTGTGTGACTGTCAGGTTGCCAAACAATCCTTTTCTCCAGCATGTCACACTTGTGGACCTTCCTGGAAATGGCGACCGTAACAAGTGCAGAGATCAGATGTGGAAAGGGGTAATTCACATTTACTGCTCTTTGCTTTATTCTGTGCAAACAGTAATGTCATCTTTTGATGAAGCATTGAGACATGTTATTCTCTTTTCAGATACTTGGAAATTGTTCTACTGTGTGGATTGTGACTGAAATTAATCGTGCAACATCAGAGAAAGAGGCCTGGGAGATCCTGGACAGTGTCAGTAGTCTGATTGGAAATGGTGGCGAATGTCAGCAAATTCATTTTATCTGCACCAAGTCTGATCTTCTTGATGACTCAGATGATCTGTAAGTAAATTTCCCATGCTGATCAGCTGCAGGGTGTTTCCATAGAAGATCAATCCAGGCTAGACAAAGAGTGAAGCAAAGGGCTTGGCTTTATTAATGCAGAACATTTAGGTCAAAAGGAGTCTCAGATGCTGAGACAATTTTATAAAGTTTACTAAATAAGGTGCACTGAGTAATGAAAAGAGAATTGCCTGGTCAGAAGGAAATTGAGTTATTTGAGAGTGACACAGGCAAGGCAGCTTTATGTATGGGTACAAAATCTATGAGATTATAGGAAACTTCCGAACAAATCATAATCCATCTAGATCCTGTCTCCAAAAGTTGAATCTGTTCATCTGGATGTAGCGTTTTGTGGGAGAAATATTTCATCACTTATCCAAGTGACTTCTTGACTACTTCAATATTCATATGGACAATGACAAAATCCCTCTTTCCAGAGAGATCTGCCATCCATGACCTTCCATCTATTCACAGCTCCTCAACCCCTCATGAACTTGTTTCTCATTATAATGTCAACCTTCATAACCTTCGTAACATATTTGCTCCACTTAAACATCGAACTGTCTCATTTTCCCATTCAGCACCATGGTTTACCCCCAACCTGCGTCATCTTAAAGCTAAAGGACGCCAACTCGAACGTCTATTCAAGAAAACTGGACTTGCTATACATAAAGAAATGTATAATGATCATGTTTTGTTCTATAAGGACTGCATTGTTTCAGCCAAATTTGCATACTACTTTGGTTTAATCAGTTCTAATGAAGGTAACTCCAGGTCTCTCTTTTCATTGTTCAGTAAAATTACAAAAACTCCAGACATATTCTCCTCCCATATGTATTCTGCTGACTTTTGTAATTCTCTTATCTCTTTTTTTCACCCGTAAAATCTCAGATATTCACCGTCAACTTAACTCTGCAGGAGCTTCCGACTCTGAAGTAGACTTCCTGTTTCCCCCACTGTCTTCCTGTCACTTATTTTCCATTATCACAAACATTCTTGATTTGTATCACTTTTTTCTGAAATATCCATTACAGTCTTAAGGAAGGTACCTCATTAGTCTGTTGGTGGGTTATTGCCATTGAGACAAGTATATTTCTTTGTGTGTGTGTGTGTGTGTGTGTGTGTGTGTGTGTGTGTGTGTGTGTGTGTGTGTGTGTGTGTGTGTGTGTGTGTGTGTGTTACCCCCCTTTTTTTAGTTCTTCAGCTGATTTCCATGATCTACTAACTGAAAGAAATGTGCAAGCCAAGGATGCAATAAAGATAGAATTCAACAAGCAAAGCAAGATTAAGGTGAATTTTATAGTCTGACAGAAAGTCTAATGCAAAGTCTCTCCACATTTGCATTAAATTGAAATCACATTTTTCCCTAGAAACACTTCACTGATGACACTTTCAAAGTGTTCACAGTGAGCTCCAAAGAGTTCCTAAAAGAAAACTACTTAAGTCCAGAAGATACTGGTAGGTGAAGTCTCCTTTATGTAAACATAACATGCATAGCTAGAATGCTAATGTTTTTTCAGTTTGCTTTGATTGAAAGAAGAATTGTTTAATTTTAATTAAACTATGTATGTATTTCCTTGAAACAGAAATAACCAAACTTCAGAGATTTTTGCAAGATCTCAATGACTGTCACTCAGAGACGGTAAACTATGTGAAGGGAGCTCACGGGATTCTGTCTTTGATTCAAGGCGCCAACTCCAGAGGAGTGGTAAGGTCAAGTAAAAGATACAAAATAATATTCTCTTAAATGTTTGGATTTCTCATATGTATTTGTGTTTCTTTTATTGGTTTTTGTTACTTATTTATGAGTTATTATTTGATTGATTCGTGTAGGTTTGCTGTTCTATTTTGCTTCTTAGGTCCGTATTACAGGAGAGTGACTTTTTAAACCAACTGAATTTCATTAAGAAACAACAACAAGTAGTTTTTATGGTTTTACTAATAAAAATATTTTTCAGGATAGTAAAAAAGGCGAGGTGTGTGAAGAACTTGAGATAAACATGAGCCTCCAGCTTGATAATGTCAAAAAAGAAATGGAAGATGCCTATACGGCTTTTAAAAAATGTCTTGATGATGGTGTTGAGAAATCCAAATGTTCATATGGAGAAAAACTCAAGAACTTCTTGTATGATGTATGTAATTTAATCATAGTTAAAATACATACAGATTTTACATGACAATGTAAATTGCAATAATTCTGTGTTTTCTTTTGTGTTTCAGGGAAAGAATGGTGGTGCTTTTTACAATTTACTGAAGTGTGTCATTGAGAATGGTGGCATCTACAAACCAAAAAAAGGGAAACCAATAAACCTTAATATGAAGTTGGCTTCCTGTCTGATTGACAGCATTGGTGCAGAATTCAGAAAAACCTTCCCGTAATAAAAACATGTTCTAAACAGTCACATAATCATTCGAGATATGTAATTCATAACATATAAACTTGCCAGTTAAGCCATTATGATCTACAATGTTTACATGTTTTAGAAATGAAGTAACTTGTGGAGCATTCAATGGAGTCATCAAGACATTTTCACTTGACATTGATTCTCTGATTGAAAAGTACCAAAATGCTGAACTGCAACTCAGATTTCTCAAGACAGAGGTAAGAAGTGAAACTTTACTGTCTATCAATGGACTGATGGTAAAGTTCATCCTTATTTCATGTTTGTCTGTAAGGAAGAAAATATTAAGGCAAGACTGAGCAGAATCATCCAGAAACAGAAGAAAAATGTCTACAGCAGTCTGACAGAGAC
>NW_005188190.1:11724-13720 GCF_000239375.1 Pundamilia nyererei | reverse complement strand
AGTTTTTCATATTAAATCATTACATGACATTATAGAGTTGTGTAATGTTTAGATTATTTCTTGTATTCTTCCTCTCATTTAGTCATGTTGTCTTGTTGGTTTACAGCTTAATTTCTCCCTTGGTGTTCCTTAGTCCTGTGTTAAGAAAAATATATTTCCTCTTTGGTTCTTGACTTTTTTTTCTTTTTTTTAAGTTTTAGGATCCAAACTTACTAAACAGTCCTGCTCCATAACAAAACAAACATACAAAAACCCATTGCATTACAGTTTTTGGAAATATGAAATCACTATAACATTGTATACATGTGTATTTAAACATCTTTACACTGACAGAAATTGGAGTTTCTATGGTTTGACCCATCTGTGATAGAAGTGAGCTGTATGTGGTCTATGATGAAAAATGCGTTTTACATCCTGTGAGGCCTTAAGTCATGTTATCGTTTGGTGGGCCTGTTTTTATTTCCTTTTTGTTCAGGCCATCATTAGTGGCTTCTCCCATCCATTATGAGAAAAGGAGTTCACCGGTTTAGGAACCTATGTAAGGTGATATAATTTTACGATGGCAGCCACCCTCCCCCTCCTCTAAGAAGGCTGAAGCTTTTCTGGCACCCAATTTATTTATTCATTTTTTCTTGCTGTCGTTTTTTCCCCCTTTTGTGGCTTTTCCGTTTTTTCTAGTTTCAGTCACTTGTAGGTAGGTTATAGGTAAGCACACAGTTGTTGTTGCTTTTTTGCTTTACCACTGTGCTTAATAAATGAATATGGTAAAATTGTTTGTGTGGAATTCCCTTCTTTGTTGTCTAAGGTGCTTGGAAAGAAAACCGTCTGGACTTTTCTAAGTTGCTTGAAGACGTTTTACCTCTCATCCGAGAAGCTTCTTCAGTCATAACTTATCCATGCCTTTGTTACTTCAAGATTAGACTACTGCAACTCCCTTTACCTGGGCTTCCAATCTGTCCTTCTACATAAACTACAACTTGTCCAAAATGCAGCGGTACACCTTTTAACTGGTACTAGAAGATTTGATTCTTTTACCTTGATCCTTGCTGACCTACATTGGCTGCCCATCAAATATCGGATTAATTTTAAGATTTTATTGCTTACATTCAAAATCATAAATAATATTGCGCCATGCTATTTAACTGAACTTCTCAGCCTGTATACTCCTAGGAGAGCACTTCGATCATCGAGTCAAATGCTCTTGGTGCAACCTTGGTCCCAGCTGAAAACCAGAGGTGATCGTGCCTTTGCCATTGCTGCACCTAACCTCTGGAACAGTCTTCCAGCTGATATTCACGCATCGGAATCTATTCAATCTTTTAAAACACGATTGAATGGTTATTTATTTGATCTTGCATTTTCGATTAGTTAGTGATTTATCGGATGTACACTTTGTGCTTTTGTTACATTTGTGTGTAATTTTAACCTATTGTGTTACTGTTTTTTTCCAGTTGATATTTCTGTGTTGATTTTACCTAACTTTTACACCAGGAGTGAAATATTTCTTTTAACATAGTACTCCCGGGTTAATTAGTGCTTTTTTTTTTTTCTGGCAATGTATTTGTACTCTACTATCGTACTCACATGTAATTAATTTTATTTCATATTTAACTATTGAGAAGCACTTTGGTGTACCTCTGGTCTTTAAATGTGCTTTATAAATAAAGTATTGATTGATAAGGTGAAATGGTGGAGAGTCCCAGATTTAAGCCCCATGGGAGTGTCCCCCCCCCCAAGAGGGACAATGGACCCCCTAATGATCCTCTACGTAATCACAAGAGACAGGTGTGAAAACAGGTGTGGATCACGATCAACCAAGGTTTCAGGTGAACTTATTGTGAAACCAAGCCCCACCCTATGGGGCAGGATGTGAGTGGGCATTAAGGGCCACTCACATCCTGGGCCTTCTGACAACAGGAAATCACATTATTATAGATGGCAGACAGTTGGTGTTATAAACCCCTGCCTCTGTTCGAACAGAGCTTCCTTTCCAAGC
>NW_005188190.1:9435-11270 GCF_000239375.1 Pundamilia nyererei | reverse complement strand
AATAAATTAATCCATTAATAAAAACTTTAAATTAAACATCAATTCCACAAAAAAAATTTCTCAATTAAAAACCTTAAAATTTGAATTCATCATTTACTTATTTCTCTTTTTTAAATTGTTACTTAAAGATTTTTAAAGATGTTTTGTCATCTGGATTTCAAAAATAGTTTTTGAAATGAGGTTTTTATTGAGAGTTAAAAAGAATTTGAAGTCTTTATTAATGGTTTAACAATTTATTTTGAAAGATTGATTTCTAAATAGTGTTTTTGTTTTAAATTAAATTATTAAATAAGAAATTACCTATTTAATTTTTAAATAAATTAAATAATTACAATTTTGTTTTTAAAAATGAATTTACAAATGCACATTTCATTATACAATTAATTATTTCAACACAGAATTGTCTATTTCGATGCATGTGACTGTTCTGGTCTTCCATATATCAGAATCAGAATCAGAATCAGAATACTTTATTAATCCCTGGGGGAAATTATTTTTTGTTACAGTGCTCCATTTTAAACCAACATTAAGACAAGACAGACAATACACTAACTAAGAATAGTACAATATATACATATATACACATACATACTTCACTCATAAATAAATATGTCATCATTATTGGTTACTTGCTCTTGTCCTTATTATCCTGCCATGCCTCCCACGTCTGTCCCGTGTTGTCACATGATGTAATGTTTGTTTTTGTTGGGACTGTGTATATAGTAAAGTAATAGCAGAAGGGAGGAAGGTGTTCCTCCTGAATACAATATTTCAATTAGCCTTAAATGATCTGCAAATGAATGTGATGCAAATGGCTTGATCATAGTTTTTATTTGCCATAGTTTTAGTTTCTATTTATCATGACGACATTTATCTTTACACTTTACACTGTGCTTGAGATTATTGTACCCGGCCCTAAAAATCTTAGAAATATGGTATCTAACCAGATGCTTATTTTGGATGACTTTGGCCTCCAGTGAGGAATCTTGGAGTTGTATATGTCCTTCTATGTGCATATTAAACAAATATGTCGGACTGCTTTCTTCCAAGCTATACATACAAGGTCTTAAATGATCAGGCCTTATCTTAATAACCTTATAGTACAGTAGCACCCCATTAGAGCGCTTCCTTCTCAGACTGCAGGCCTTCTTGTAGTTCCTAAAGTATTTAAAAGTAGAATGAGAGGAAGGCCTTTAGTTTTCAGGCCTCTCTTCTGTGAAACCTGCTCCCAATTTGGATTCAGACAGACAATATCTCTACTATCAAGATTAGCTTTAAAACCTATAATCTGTTTATACATTACTCTTTCAACATCTATCAATCTATGGTTTTCTTCCACAGCATGTCTTTGTGTTATCTTCATCCTCTTACCACAACCAGTTGTGGAAGATGGCCATCTCTCCCTGAGTCTGGTTCTGCTGGAGCTCATATGGGTCACATGGTTTTGGGGTTTTTCTCTGTTTGCATTGTTGCATTATTGTAGTTTCTTTACCTTACAATATAAAGCGCATAAGGCAATTATTGTCATGATTTAGCGCTAAATAAATTCAATTAAATTGGAATTTAATTGAAGTGAATCATGAACAAAAATAAACTCAAGTATTCTGATGCATTTATAACTTACTTGTGTAAAACATCTCCAAAGATTACCCCTTTCACCAGATTAGCATTAATGTTGCTTTAACTGCTCATTAACAGCTAACAGATGGCACTGTAAGAGAAGATTCAGTGCAAATGTTTCATATAGAATTTCACAGAAAAGTGCCACTTGTGACATGACAACTGATATTTTAAAATTATTTTGAATCTTCTTTTTTGTAGTAACAATAATAGCA
>NW_005188190.1:8293-8982 GCF_000239375.1 Pundamilia nyererei | reverse complement strand
AATAGCTATATCAAGCTATATAGTTTATGTCTTCCATATTTCCAACTATATCCATAATCACATACTGTGTATGCTACCATTGTATATAGTGTATTATCTTACTTTTTTTCATTGATTGTACTTATTTGTATTTTTGTATTTCCTTCTGATATCTGTACCTGAGCTGAGGTGACGCAAAAATTTCCCCGTTGTGAGATCAATAAAGTCTTATCTTAGCAACCATTATACTAACCGCGAGAAACGCGAGATTGTGTGACATAAATGAAGGAGAAAAAAATGTTTTGTTGGTCATTCATTGTTGTCATGACATCACTTTGATTAGTTGAGTATCTGAGGCTGAGACCACAGGACTGTAAAACATGATAGTTGGGCTTCATTTCTGTACTGAACAGTCATTTCAAGAGTAGTTAGTAAATAACAATTAGCTCTTGTTGTTCATGAGACTAAAGTCATCTCACTGTGATATATATATATATATCATAATAATCTGACAATACTATAATATTGGCCATATTATATTTACATTACCACAGTGAGATGACTTTAGTCTCACTGTTTGCAAGTGAGACTAAAGTGTTTGAATCAAAACAGAGAATCATCACATTCTCTGTTTTGGATTTTGCAAGTGTTTTGGATTTTGCAAGTGTTTTGGATTTTGCAAGTGTTTTGGATTTTGCAAGTGTTTTGGA
>NW_005188190.1:3408-8260 GCF_000239375.1 Pundamilia nyererei | reverse complement strand
GTGTTTTGGAGTTTGCAAGTGTTTTGGATTTTGCAAGTATTTTGGATTTTGCAAGTGTTTTGGATTTTGCAAGTGTTTTGGATTTTGAAAGTGTTTTGGAATTTGCAAGTGTTTTCGATTTTGCAAGTGTTTTGGATTTTGCAAGTGCTTTGGATTTTGCAAGTGTTTTGGAGTTTGTACTGCTTTGTCTCTAGGGGCCACCGTACTAGGCAACCTGAGCAGCACGACGAAGGCTAGACCGTCCCATTTCACAAGCCTCTCACTTCCGCACTTCTCGTACTTATAGTACGCACCGTACGCGTAGTGCGCGTACTTCAAGCGTGCAGACCCTGAATTGGGACACAGCCGGAGTCTTAAAAATGTTGCTGCTCCCTCCGATTGAATTGGTTACATTTTGGTTGATTTGGTGATACTCGTGTTTTTGTAGAGAACACCTGCGGATTGTTTCCTCTGAAGTTTTCCTTCCATCGATTGCTGGTATGTTTTAATATTGTGCCGTATTTTACGTTTATTTTACATCGCAGTAAACAGGTGTATTTATAGGTCGTAGTTGCAGAGAATCGGGACACGCCGTTTGATCGGTATGTAACTTTGATTTTTCACGGTCTTAGCATTATTTCTGTCTTTTACTGTAAATGCTAAATTTACCGTGCATTCACAACATGTCTGTCCCTGGGTGGGCGGCTGACAGCATTACAGTGGAGCCGCTACTGTTTCTCTGGCATACACTAAGAGAAGTGCAGGTGCTTTGCCTTTATGCTTTGTATTCTCCCTTCTTTCGCTCGGGAATTATTCAATTCGAGCAGTTTGTGTTTATAACAACTTCCCAGTACTGTTGTTTGTACTTGTTGAGTATGTACATTTGGTTTTTGAACGAACGTTTCATTTGTAAATTGATAATATACAGTCCTGATCAAAAGTTTATGACCACTAGAAAAATGGTTATAAAAAAAAGAAAAGAAAATTTTTTGCATGGTTGGATCTTAACAAGGTTAAAGTGGAGCTTCAACATGCAACAAAAAGAAATGGGAATGAGACAAAACAGTTTTTGAGCATGCGATGTATTGAAAACAACAGGCTGATCAAAACTTTCCGACCACATGCCTTTATAAGGCCAAATCTGTGCAAAAATGTGGATTCATTGTCATTTTTTGATAAGTAACTTTTGAGGTCCGCTGTCATTTTGGTGTGTTCGTGTTACATCATTCCCTTTTACTCGCACTGCCACACACGCAAAAAAAAACAAACAAAAAAAACCCCACACACAAAAAACCCCCACACAAGAACATTGTATGTGTGCCTTGCTGTTCAACAGGTGCAGTAATTGGTGATTCCTTTTTGCTTTTCCGTTTGTGCTCTATCCTTTCATTATAATCTCCGATTATGACTGCAAAATCTGCATTATATAAACATTATTATTTTTATAGATAAATTAATAATTTGTTTCCTTTAACCAGGGGCTGAAGGAATAAAGTGGAAGTGAGTGGGTGCCTTAGTGGTGGTTTATGCACCCGTTGTTTGAGCTGCACCATAGTGTGTCTGCACCTGTCTGTGCAAGTGAGCCACATGTGCGAGTTGGTGGCTTTTCTGGACTTGTCCTCGTCTGGCATCCCATTCACCTATAAGCCACAGCTTTGAATTGACAGTACATGTGCAATTGCAATTGCTCTTTTAATTTGATAAGTTTTAAGTGGATGTCAATAAATTGTTTATTTTACACTCAGGTCTGTTATAGACATGAATAAATAAACAGATAAATAGAGAATTTATAGGTTGGTGTTATCTTGGAAATAGCAAGTCTGTTTGGTGCAGTATCGCATTCAGATTATGACTGAAAAATCTGCAAAACGGGACAAAAAACATGCATGAATTATGCTGTTTTTGCCTGCAAGGCAGTGAAGACAGGGATGGGGAACTCAAAGCTCTCAGGTTTTGAGTCTCAGGTTGAAGTAGCAGCTTTACTAATATTGACCTGTGACTATTTCATGGATTCAGTGCAGCTGAATAGATCACCTTCAGTGTCATTAAAAACACTGATAATGTTACTTAGGAAAAAAACACATCATAGTTAATCAAGGCCTTTTTAATAAGGTTAAAGTTTTACCCAGTTATGAAACAGCAAAACTGATTTTATATTTGGTAAATGCATATATTCTTGTATCTTTTGGAAAGTTTTGTATTAGGCAAATTTGTAAATGCATTGTTCTTTAGTTTCAGTTTGTATATATTATGAAAACAATCTTGCCATGCAGTTGCATCACTTATTCAATCAATCTTGCTTCCTGCAGCCTTTCTGACCTTGTAAATAACATAAACATAGATGAATAACATAAATACATAAATACTGAAGACATGGAACAAATCTGTGTCATGTCATTCATGTTTATTCTTTACAGAACTTTTTAAAACTTCCTTTTGGAAACTCTTTTTTTTTCCTGTTTCATCAAAACTGTGTTGACATTTTGACAGAATAGTAAAGAATGAGTGTCCAAAGAGCACATTTGCTTGTCATACCTAACAGTTACTGTTTGTTTGTTTGTTTGTTTGTTTTTTCTTAATGTATTTGTTTTCCAAAGTGATTTCTTTTTACATTTTTTCATAGTGGGTTTAAAAAAATATATATTGTCACATTTAAACAAAACTAAATGTCAGTGTTCCTATATTCAGCTCCTTATTTTTACATATCCACTAAAATCCTTGAGCCAAACATCCAGCCATTTCCATCACCTCAGCAATAATACTACCTCTTCCACCTTTTCGCACTTACCCTTACTCATCCCCTGACTAGCATCTGTTTATGATCAGATCTGGTTCCACTCACCTCCTTTTGTTCTACTTACCTTCTCTTACTTTTTTCTTTTTTTTTTCTTTTTCTTTTTCTTTTTAACCTTAATCAACTTTTGTTTTTAAAACTTATACTTATTTTGTTTTTGTTCCTGACTGTTCCCAGTCTATGCCTTCTGGCTGACTTCACCCTCTCTGAAAGAATCTTTTTTTTACCGCATCTTCAATAGCAGGTAAACTATTTGAACTTTTGCTCTAAACGTATTGTTTATATATCTGCCTATTCCTAGCCATTTTGTTGTTTGATTAGAAATTACAATTTATCTTTCAGTTTTTCTTTGTGGTCATGGATGATTTTGTGAGAAACAAACTGACTGAATGGGATCTACAAAAGTGGATGGATAAATTTGAAGGTAAGGTATTACTATGCATCACTGATGAGCACAGATTTTAAACAATATTGATGTGATGCAGTGTTTAACATGTCAGTTTGGCAAGCGAAAGGTCACTGGATTATTTCCAGCTGGAGATTTGGGTCTGTATCAGGAAGAGCATATCGTATTTCTTCTACTGGGGCGACTGTGGCTCAGGGGGTTGGGAAGTGCATCTGTAACCGGAAGGTCGCCGGTTTGATCCCCGGGCTCTCTGTCCTGGTCGTTGTGTCCTTGGGCACTTTACCCTACTGTCAGTCTGTCCCAGGGCAGCTGTGGCTACAATTGTAGCTTTCCTCCACCAGTGTGTGAATACGAGAGTGAGTGAATAGTGTCCTGGTTGTACATGCCTGGAACACCTCACTCAGGAGGTGCCCGGGAGGCATCCTTGTCAGATGCCCGAACCACAGAGCAGTGGCTCCTGGGTGACTTCTACCCTTTGGAGGAAGCCCATTTCCGCCACTTGTATCTGCGATCTTTCAGTCACTCACTGCTCATGACCATACGTGATGGTAGGGATGTAGATCGACTGGTTAATTGAGAGCTTTGCTTTTACACTCAGCTCTCTCTTCACCACGATGGAACAGAACAACGTCCACATCAGTGCAGCTGCAGCACCAATCTGTCTTTTGATCTCCTGCTCCCTTCTCCCATAACTCATAAACAAGACCCGAGATATGTAATGTACTTAATGCTATGTGGACCAAGCTCATGCAACAGTTGTTTAAGGATCGAATGGCCCAAAACAATGGGTCAGACACCAAATACTCCAGAAACAACACCCACTGTGTGAAATCTATAATCCAGTTTTGAGATCCTTTCCCAAACGCCTTAACGCCCACTCACATCCTGGGCCTGTTGACTTCAAGAAATCACATGGGTGGGGCTTGGTTTCACAATAAGTTCACCTGAAACCTTGGCTGATTGTTACCTACACATATTTTCACACGTTGGCTCGTGTGAGTAGTAGTAGTAGAGGATCAACAGGGGGCTCTTGACCCCCTTGGGGTACACTCCCCTAGGACTTAAATCTGGGACTATCCACTATTTGACCCTAGAACTGAAGAAGCTTCTCGGATGAGCGGTGAAACGTCTTCAAGCAACTTAAACAAGTCCAGACACTTTTCTTTCTAAGTTCTTTAGACTACCATGACCTGGATGACTGAGAACCTTCACAGACATGTGTAGTAATTTTAAAATGATTTGCACTTCTGCATTACTAAGATTTATTTAATTACAGATGAAGAAATTACAGAGGAAAGCTTTTATGAACTTAATGATGAACTCATTGATAAATTGATTCCAAAAGTTGGACCAGGATTAAAGTTCAAGAAGAGATTCAAGCAGTTAAAGGTAATTTTACTGTATGCAATTTAATATTTCTTATATTATTTTGTACATTGTAAGATTTGGTCTGATAAATCTCAATTTATGCAAATCTGTGTTAGAATTACATTGGTATCTGCAAATTACAGATTAAAACAGAACTATTTACCAGGCCTCTTTTGTTGTTGCTAGGAAAAACAAAGTGCAAATGAGGAAACAGTCAATTTATCTGCTAAAGTAAGTTAGATACAATTTTGCTATAACTGGCTAAGATCAATGATAGCAATTATGTATTTCAGTTATTTTGCACT
>NW_005188190.1:0-1591 GCF_000239375.1 Pundamilia nyererei | reverse complement strand
ATTCCCACTCTCATGCACACATATACACATACTCTGCACTCACCCAATATGGAGACAAACAGAAAAGGACACTGTACACACACCCACACTCCCCAAACATACTCTATACCCCAGGTCCAGGTACCCTGGCCCCCGAACTGGAGTTACTCTTGCTGAGACTGGCAGGAGCTGAACCACTCCCTGAAGTGGTAGCTTAGTGAGCTGTGATTGGCAGGGTTGGGTTTACTCATATTTCTCCTCTTCCAGCCTATGGGCTGGTTAATGGATCCTAAATGTCATTTGTATGAATGTAGATTAATGACAGTTGAAAGCTTCAGGCCGGAGGATCCTTTCAGTATCTTTGCTATTCTCAGGATTGCGCTCTAACACATAGAGCTCACATGGTGTTTCTGGGATCTGTTGTAGTCACCCTCCCAGTTTGGGCATTACTGCCCTGAGTGCTCTGATTACCATGGTGGGGACCACTCTGCTTTCACCCTTCACATCTTATAAAGTTCTTCTCTCAGCCCTTGGAATTTCTCAAGCTTCTTGTTTTACTTCTTCCTAATTCCATCATATCTTGATATAGTTACATCTATCACTACAGCCAGTCTTTTTGTGCTTGTCCACCACTACTATGTCCAGTTGGTCTTTGTTAATGCGTATCTGGAAGAATCTTTGCTCAGTCACTCTTAGCCACCCTGGTGGAAATATCCTATTTGAACTTGGGACTTCCTTGTTATACTCAGCAAAGATATTCCTGTTATGTGGTGCATTGTCTCAGGGTGTCTCAACACAGCCTACACCTGGAGTCTTGCCTGGTGTGGTTGTGTCCAGTTTCTACGGATCATATCCTTAGCACTTGTCCCTGTGCTGCCCTCATTAGTGTCTCTGTGCTATCTTTTCAGCCCATCTTCTTTCTTGGATATCTGCTCCCTTAGGTATTCACTAAGTACGTGATCAATTGAGAGCATCTTCCCATTCGTTCTGCTTGGGTTTTGTTTTTGTTTTTTTTACCTCCGGGCCGAGGCATAAGGATCCTTTCAGTATCTTTGCTATTCCCAGGATTCACAACAAAGGCCAAGGATCTTTGTTGGTTCATCCAGGATAGTGGTTTTGACAACTTCTTTGTGCTTAGTGTACAATGCCAGGGTGCTGGATTTGTCGTTATACCCTCCATGTATGGTAAGAAGCATTCTTGTCTAGATTTCTGTTTGTCTTTGTTTGCCTCTATTGGTCCTTGAGGCCCCTGTGATGTTTATTGAGGCCAGTTTAGGGAGATTGCTGTGGTCTGCTCTTAGCTCCACTAGCCACTGAGCATTATTGTTATGTTGTCCTTCTTCCATTTGCTCTTCTAGCATTGCTCCATCTCCAGGCTTAGTGGGGCTGCTGTTCTCATATTCTTCCCATGCCACTTAGCGTACACCTTGGAAGGTTTACTGAAGAGCATCTGCTTTCACCCTTCACATCTTCTAAAGTTCTTCTCTTAGCCCTTGGAATTTCTCAAGCTTCTCGTTTTACTTCTTCCTAATGACATCATATCTTGATATAGTTACATCTATCACTACAGCCAGTCTTTTTGCTCCATCTCCAGGCTTGGTGGGGCTGCTGT
>NW_005188189.1:55691-61074 GCF_000239375.1 Pundamilia nyererei | reverse complement strand
ATATATATATATATATATGTATGTATGTATGTATGTATATGTATATGTATATATATGTATATATGTGTGTGTCTTATGTCTGCCTCATGTTGTCCTTTTGTTTTGTTTTTTTTCTCAGTTCCTCAGCCAGAGATTGTGGAGGTTGCAAAGTCTGGCCAGCTGCCCTTTCAAACCACATCCGACCTTCCTCGGGACATTAAAGTCGAGTGGACACTCACTGGGCCCAATTACAAGAATGTCCATGTGTATGAGAATGGTAACAGCCAGCCAGACAAACAGCACCAAGATTTCAAAGGTCGCACAGAGATGACAGAAGAACCACTGAACACTAAAGACTTCAGTCTGACCCTGAAAGACCTCCGCCTGACTGACAGTGGAGTCTACACCTGCACCGTCTACAACAAGGATGGACACATGCTGCTACAGAAAACAGTGACTCTCAGTGTGAGAGGTGAGTGTATAGAGATGTGTAAAGCAGTCGGTCTTTGTATTTGTATTCGAGTAAAATTCAAAATAGGCGTAAAAATCAATTTTTTTGCATTTCACTTCTAATTAACGTTACAGTGTAAGTGTTTATTAATTATATATATTATAATAATTATGGATATGCATTATTAGTTGATCTTTTTCCATAAATCCAGCAATGAACATGTAACAAGGAATGTAATTGAAAAGAAAATAACATATCAGCCATTGCCTCATCCATGGTTAAACCAACAACTTATAAAATACCATTGTGAACATTATGAACCTCACTACCACCCGTCCTTGTTGGAGGACACTGAACAGATAGCTCTCGGAGGAGGCGGACGCATCTTTCCCTCTCTCCCTCCCTCATCTTCCCTGCTGCTGCTTCTATGTGTTTGTCTAGTCTCGATTAACTCTAACCCTCAAAGGGTTTCTCACTCTTGTTCTCTAAAACCTAAAGAATTATGGATTTGATCAGCTGGTCGGAATTTACACCCTGCTAGGCTTGGGACAGCGCGATTGTCCTGCGGAGACGTTTGCTGCCGGATACTCGATGGTCGGTTGCATCGTGTGTCTGGCAACACTCTCGACGGACGACATTGAATGACATCTACCAATTTGAAACCGCGAAACCATGAAAACCGTGAAAAAGTTCTGGCTGTTTGGAGCTGGCTTGGAGCTGGCTTGGAGCTGGCTTATCGAAGAACAAGAAGTGGCTACAGCTGTTCAAAATCCCATAAGGCTGGCTGACAGATCGGCAGCGTTACAGAAAAAAACACTGAAAAAGTACACAACAATGGGAAAGTACAAGAGGAAAAAAGAGACCTCTACTCATGCTGGGCACCTATGGGAGGACAGCATGAGAACAGGAAACAAAATTGGATGCAGTTGTTCGCACTAAACCCAAACAGTCACCATCTTCACTCATGCAGCTATCCCACTGGCACAAGCTGAAGGCCTGCCAAGGTCGAAGCTGACTGGAACAACAAATTCTTCCCATGATAACAGGATTGTTGTCAGAACTCTTTGTCCTGACAACAACGCCTCCTCCCATCCAATGAGGACACCGGATCAGCTGGAGGCACAATCGAAGATTGCAGCGGACCCAGATCAGCTGTACACACTGGAATACTCTCCCATGTTGCTTGTCTGTGTTTATTGTGCTATGGTGTGTTGATATCTGTGCATTCCTGGATTATCCTTCTGTGTTGCACATTTCGATGTTTTTTTTCTTGCTACCTAGCCTGACCTGTCTCCCCAATGTGATGTTTGTGTTTTGTATGTACGGTCGGCAAGGTCTGTCATCTTGTTTGTAATTGACAAATAAAGGCTATCTCATCTATCTCATCTCATCAACTGACTTGCAGGGGCAGAACATGGCTGTGTTGATGAATTGGTGCTGGGGGAGGGGGTTGGCAGACAGTACCAGGAGAGGATGCTTTAAGTGATTATGCATAGCAAATGTTGACATGTTTGATATCGCTGCCTCTGTTGACTTGACTTTTGCATACATTACATATCACTCTGGTTTCATGTGCAGCACTGAGTGTAAAATGCTTCCACACAGAATTTGATCAAGTTTTTTTTGGCTGCTGGAGGACCAAGAGGTGGCTCAGCAGCAGCCACACTCTTTTTTTTATTTGGTTGCCCAAATCCATGTTAATGAGTAATGGGAAGCTATGCTAAGGTTAACTAGCCTATATCT
This sequence comes from Pundamilia nyererei, assembly GCF_000239375.1. NCBI lineage: Eukaryota > Metazoa > Chordata > Actinopteri > Cichliformes > Cichlidae > Pundamilia > Pundamilia nyererei. Next base: position 58,901 of record NW_005188189.1, on the reverse strand, counting down.
TGCTGTCTGCAAAAGACGGAGTAACTTAAATGTACCACATAACTCCAACAAGTGCATACAATTCGACACAACTACACAAGCATTGTTTTAACCTTTTAAACCAAAGGTTAAAGTTACTCTGTCAACAGCCTGTTGTCTAAATGAGCGAGCTAACAGAGCGAACACGACAGACCCGACTGCAGACGTCAGTGGAATAATCTCCCGATCTTTGCGAAAGTTATAAACATATAAACAGCCTCAAGAACCCAGTTAAGATACAAAAGATACAAAACAAGCTATTCACCAAAAATAGTGATGCAGTTCAGTCTTTTTTTGCAGCAGAGCCTCTCTGTTGCTGTGTGGAGCAGCCCGTGTCAGTCACCTCTTTCACACGTCCCTCACTCATCCGGTTATGCACTGCGGTCTCATAAGGAAACTCAGCTTTTTGATATAAAGTTTTTCTTGTTCCTGAATACAAATATTTTTAAAAGTATTTGTGCGAAATAAGTATTTGTATAAAACACGATATTTGTGCCTTTCCGAATACCGTATTTGGGTTTGGCTCCACCCCTATGAGTGTAACAGCTGTTTGTCCACAGTGACTAAAAACAAGAGTGAAGAGTGATGGGGGATCAAATTCACTGATGTCTGTCTGTCTGTACACTGATATTCTGCTTTCAGATGTTGGGATGGAGATGGTGTCTACACAAGGGCTAAAGTTTGTAATGCTTCCCTTCAAAATACCACGTGACCTTCCTCAGGGTACCACAGTGGAGTGGAGACACAACAATGTGGAAGTCTACAAGTACACGGATGTAAATGTTGACTCACAGCATGTGGATGACAGAGGTCGCACAGAGATGAAGGAAGACGCACTGAGAACTGGAGACCTCAGTCTGACCCTGAAAGACCTCCACCTCACTGACAGTGGAGTCTACACCTGCACCGTCTACAACAAGGATGGACACATGCTGCTACAGAAATCAGTGACTCTCAGAGTCAGAGGTGAGTGTAACAGCTGTTTGTCCACAGACTGAATGTGGATCTGTGATAACCTGATATGACAAACAAACTGACTGAAAAGAATCTAAATGGGGACATACAACAGATTTAGAGCTTTCAAAACTGTTGGATCAAGTCAGAAAAAATGAAGCGATGAGTGCGCTTTTCACTGAGCTCCTTCATCACTCTGACATGGTGGACCACTGTTAATAAGGAGCTCATTGCGTTCACTGACACTGGTCTCTGAACTGTTCATACATTAAACCATTAACAACACGCTCTTTGTCCACATCACTGTCTAAAGAAAAAACATTGTGTTCTTGGTCAGCTGTGTGAGACTAAAAAAAGCAGCAGAAAGTTGCACAGCTGTTTGTGCAGCCTCACACATCAACACACATCAGTTCAGCTCCAAGTCAGAGAAACGCTGAAAACAGGAGGAAGAGCTGCTGGTTACACAGCAGAGGACATAATGGAGGATCAACCTTACTGATGTTTGTCCGATCTCTTTTCAGAGAGTCAGCCAGAGGTAGTGGAGGTGAAACAGGGGTTGAGGTCTGTCCAGCTGCCCTTTGAAACCACATCTGTCCTTTCTCAGGATGTCACAGTGGAGTGGAGGCTCACTGAACCCAAGTATATGGTGGTCCACATGTATACGTGTGGAAACGATCAGCCAGACAAACACAACCAGATTTACAGAGGTCGCACAGAGATGAATAAAGAGCCACTAGAAAATGGAGACCTCAGTCTGACCCTGAAAGACCTCCGCCTGACTGACAGTGGATTCTACACCTGCACCGTCTACAACAAGGATGGACACATGCTGACACAGAAATCAGTGACTCTCAGAGTCAGAGGTGAGTGTAAGAAATCAGAGGTCTTTAGTAAATGAGTGATAAGTGTTGTCGGCTTGTCGATTGCCGTGTTGGTAGTACTTTTGATTAGCAAAGCGTAGTTGTCCCTCCGCCTTATACATTAGTTAATCATCCAACTCTTGCTTCTGCTCTTTCAATGAGTTCAAAGTCCCAGTGTCTTTAGTTACCAGATGGACTTTTTTCTAATTTCTTAATTTTGTTTTCTAGTTCTGTTTGTTCTGCTAGTCTCTCTTTTTTTCATTCTTGATGAAACTGCTATAATATTACCTCTCAAATAACTTTTGACACTCTCCCACAAGATTGAAGGAGACACCTCATTATCATTGAATTGAATATATTCAGTCAGACTCTTTTGAAGTTCTTGTCGAATTGTTTCGTTATTCAAGAAAAATACATTGGTTCTCCAATATTTAAAATGATTGTTTGGATTCATTCCAAACACACTTGGCTCTGATGTTTGTCAGCTTTAATTGCTTTACTGCATCTCGCACCAGTGCCCTCCTCTCTTGCAGTTCCGGGGAAAAATCATGATCAAAATATATCTGCGTGCCCTTTATATAAGACACATTTCTGATCCCAGGCTTGTCATAGAACGGTCTCTTTCACAGAGGAGTCCCAGAATCTGACCACCAGTGAGCGCGGTGCTGCATCTGGGTTCTTGGGTTTAGCAGCGGAACAGAAAATACCTAATGCCAGCATAATCCCCACCTGGCATCCCTAGGATTGCAAACTGCACATCACTTGACAGAGTTTCTTTGCAACAGGAGTATAACTTCCGACACTGGCTTTGCGTAAAGTTTTGGAACACTGTCACCTCGACCTTCCTGAGCTTTCCATCATCACTTGGAAAAGTCCCTGTGATCAGTCCTGTGGGTCAGTCATGTCTCTTCAGTAGGGATGGGTATCGTTTAGGTTTTATCCAATACCGGTGCGAAATCGGTACTTTTGAAACGGTGCCGGTGCTCAAACAGTGCTCAAACCGGTGCTTAAAGAATGGAGAACACAAACTTTGCTTTTGCAAAGCTGTTTTTTGTAAAAAGATAACAATGTTAGCCTTTTCTGGAGCTATGGGGCATATATGGTATCACTCTTGGCTGGAAGCAGTGCTTAAACAATGGAAAAAATACAAACTTTGTCCAAAACCTCTCATGTTTAACTGTTTTCCACTTTTTCTTTGGTCATTTTAGCCTTTTTGGCCAGGGTGAAGGGAGCATCTGCCATCAAACAAGAAGACAGCCACATGTAGCTACGACGGTGTTTGCTAGTTCACCTTACATGCATTAATGTAATAACGTGGTTAGCCTACTCAACGTAAATTACACACGAACAACATTAAGCTACTCACGCAGAGAAGAAC
>NW_005188189.1:9912-23047 GCF_000239375.1 Pundamilia nyererei | reverse complement strand
GCTTGGACCAGTGAAACAGTCTCACACTGATTAAACACCATCACTACTTCAGTAATGACAGAGGGGCGTAGGCGTGCTCGTGGGACAGCTTCCTCCAGCTGTGGAAACCAGATGTGGAAGCAGACTCCCTGATGTTGCAGTCCAACACCAGTGTGAGCAGAGAGGACTCAGCTGCTGGGCGGAGCTTGTCTTCCTGTCCTGTTCAAATCCAGCATTAAACTCTTCTTATGTTCCCTCTTCAGTCTGATCCTGTCTAACAAACATCACTGTTCACCTCCTCCTCCCTCTGTGACTCCTTCATGTCTACTTTACTCCTCAGTAAGTCTCCACAGCTCCAAACCAGCTCTGCATTCAGAGTTAGTCCACGTTCTCACCTCCATCTTCAACCTTTCCTCAGCCAGGGTACAGAAAAGCCACCTGCCTAACAAACTACAGACCAGTTGCACTCACTCCAAAGTGCTTTGAGAGAGTGGTGCTGGTCTACATCCAGACTAACATCCCAGACACTCTGGATCCCCTGCAGTCTGCCTATCTCCAAATATTTTTTTAATCTCCAAACTGACTCTGAACCATCATCTCTGTTAAAGACTTTTCCTCTGAAGGATGAATGAAGTCACACTAACTGTGCTCACTGATTTTAAAAAGAGCACATCTGTGTTCAGAGAATCAAAAGTATCAGTTTCTACAGAACAAAACATCAAACAGAGATGAACCTTCTCAGCAGCTCCCACTGTGGAAGTTACTCAGACTGAAGAAGGTGTGTGTCCTTCATCACTACACTGAACCATCCTCATCATCATCTGTACCTGAAGTGCGAGTCCTCACATCAGAGTAGATAACATCTGGATCATCAGGACCTTTAGCTGGAAAACACACACACAGGATCATTTACCTGAGAAACTGTGTGTGTGTTATGAGAGCACACGCAGCTCTCCTATTGGCTCTCTGTCTGATGGTGACATCACTGTTCACATGTACAGGAGAGGAGGAGTGGAGCGCTCCTGAACAAAGAAACACACCAACACATTCACAGGGTTTCAGAGTGGTGCTGAAGATCTAGTTCCTGCATTTATTACTTCCAGGCTGGACGACCGTAATTCATTATTATCAGGACGTCCCAAAAACTCTCTGAAAAGCCTTCAGCTGACCCAGAGAGAGTTTGTTTCACACTGGTTCCTGTTCTACCCGCTCTACTGTGGCGTCAGCTCCCAGTCTGCAGTCAGGAGACCTTCCAGCTTTGACATCATGCTTTAAACTCTGAAAGATTTCATAGCTTTCTGTTTCCTCCAGAGAACTCTCCAAACCAGCAGAACAAGAAGAACCACCGAAACCAGACCTGCTACAACCAGCACGAGGGTGGAGGAGGAGGGAGGAGCGGAGGAGTCTGTTACAGGAGAAACAAGAGCAGGAGAGTTCACAGGATTAGAGGAGGTGCAGGTGTGGAGATGAGGAGGAGGATCTGTAGGAGACATGGTGAAGATGGTTCAGTCAGCTTATTTTTACTTCAGGTGAGTTCATGTCTTTATACAGGATGTGATGTCATTGTCTGACCTCTGACCCTCAGAAAGCCCTGAGGAGATTCTCCAAACACATCAGTAGCACAGGAGTAGAGACCTTCATCAGACTGCTGGACGTTTGTGATGATGAACTCTGATTTATTTCCAACATGACTTCCATTAAAGAAGAAATGAGCTGTGATGATGTCACCATTGCTCTGTCTGCAGCGCAGTGACATCACTTCCTGCTGGCACAGGATCTGGAGGGATCTCCAGGATCAGAGCTTTATTGGATCAGCAGACACAAACAGAGTGATGCATAAATCTGTGACTGGCATCAAATGTGTTTGTGTTCTTGTTGGAGCCTCACTGATGGTTTCACTTCATCAACTCACCTGCAGACAGCAGCAGCACACACACACCTGCAACAGGAGGACAGAGGTCACTGAGGGTCAGAGGACACTGAGGGTCAGAGGTCAGTGAGGGTCAGAGGTCAGTGAGGGACACAGCCTGAGTGTATCATCACCATCATAGTTTATTTATATAGCACTTTAAAAACACACAAGGCCGACCAAAGTGCTGAACAATAGAAACACAATAGATACAATAAGAATAATAAATAGGATAAAATTACAAACATAGCAAAAACAATAAAATGTAAGTAAATACAAGTCAGTTAACCACTGAGTCAAAAACAAGCAAATAAAAATGTGTTTATCTGGATTTAAAAGCAGCACTGATGTCGACTGCCTCGTGTGAAGAGGAAGATTATTCCAGAGGAGCCACGATGGAGAACGCTCGGTCTCCTCAGTTTCAGCCCTGATTTGGGGACTGAGAGCAACGGCCGCTCAGCTGACCGGAGCGAACGAAGAACACGGTGAAGAACAGTTCCTGTTCTGTCAGTGACATACAGGAAAGACAGACGATGTCAGAGGAAACATGAACTGGTTTAGGAGGAAGTAGCACCAGTTTAGTGTGATGGTTTAGTCACAGTGGGAGCTAAAAGTGAACCTATAGACAGAGCTCAGAGGAGTGTGATGGTCCCCAGTTCCAGAAACGGTGGCAGAGGATATTTCTAACTTTAGAGATGTTGCACAAATGGAAGAAAGCATCCATCCATCCACTTCCGCTTATCCTTTTTCAGGGTCGCGGGGGGCACTGGAGCCTATCCCAGCTGTCATAGGGCGAGAGGCAGGGTACACCCTGGACAGGTCGCCAGTCTGTCGCAGGGTCAACACACAAGGACAGACAACCATTCACACTCACATTCACACCTAGTGACAATTTGGATTATCCAATTAACCTATCCCCACAAGCTGCATGTCTTTGGACGGTGGGAGGAAGCCGGAGTACCCGGAGGGAACCCACGCAAACACGGGGAGAACATGCAAACTCCACACAGAAAGACCCCGGCCTGATGTTGGAATTGAACTCAGGACCTTCTTGCTGTGCGGCAACAGTGCTAACCACCGTGCCGCCGTGCTGCCCAAGAAAGCAAGAAAGCAGTCTTACATATTTGTTTAATATGTGCGTTGAAGGACATGTCCTGGTCAAACATGACTCCAAGGTTCCTCACAGCGTTACTGGAGGCCAAGGTAATGCCATCCAGGGTAAGAATCTGCTTAGATACCATATTTCTAAGCTTTTCAGGGCCGAGTACAATAACTTCAGTTTGATCTGAATTAAGAAGCAGAAAGTTAGCATCCAGGTCTTTATGTCTTTAAGACATTCCTGCAGTTTAACTCATTGATTGTATGAAATCTCTCAGAATAGATGGTTGTAGTGTTTTCTAATCATATTGTGTTGGGGAAACATGCACATGTAAAAAGTTCCAGCACATCGAGCTCTGTGACCAACACTTGTGTGATATGAAGAACACTTGTATAACAATATGGTGTGAAATGAAAACTCTGACGTTCAGCACAGCATTGTTTCAGTCATCAACACATTCCTGCACTTTAGCTGATGTGTATCATGTGGCTTGATGGAAACCTTTTGAACACAAGCTCACACACACAGGTGTACACAGACACACACTGCTGACACTAAACATATCGTGCATTATCAGTCCAGTGTGCTGCTCAGTAGGATTCAGTGTTTATTAGTTACTGTTACTGGTGCATATGATGCTGTTGCTGTGGTTTCCTTAGTGTGCTGGTTTCTTTTTGCTTCTTTTTGTTTCTTTTTGTTTCTTTTTGCTTCTTTTTGCTTCTTTTTGTTTCTTTTTGCTTCTTTTTGCTTGTTTTTCTGCAGGATGTGATCAAACAGATCTTAGTCTTTTCTCTCTGTCCCTCTTCTCCTCTATGTTTCTCTCCTTATCTTTACTTTGTCTTTCTTCTGTCTCGTCCCAGTCCTGTCTGTTCTGAGTGTAATAACTCAAAAGTAAAACAAATCTAATAAACCATTACATTTAGCATAGCAAAGCCATAATGATCCCTTTGGGAAATAACTGTGGGGGCGTTTTTCTTGGCTTTCAGATTGTTCTGATTATTCTGATGGTTACAGGTCAGGACAGGCAAAAGAAAAATGGTGTCAGCTGCATGTCAGTGAAACTGTACACTTACCTCCTACTGATGACATCAATGAGATATGATACCAACCACTGCACCTGCGACACCTACAGCCTGCTCTAATGCCTCTAACAGCACATCATGATCACAGCATTGAACACATCACACCTTTGGGCAGGTTTGTAGAAATGAGAGCTGCTCAGTCCAAACTGGCTGAAAGCCTTCTGTCCTGTTGGAGTCTGTGCTGTGATTGGTTCTCATGTAGTGCTCTTCTACACCACCTGAACTCTCACTTTACTCAATATTTACTGGCTGTATGAAACTCGCCTCACACAAACACTTCTTTCTGTGCTTTTTCTATCAAAGTGCTTTCTGTCTAACGCACACACATCCACAGTCCAATGCATCTAACTTTGTGTTCGTGTTCCGCCCGAGGATATTTAGCATGCAGCCTGGAGCCGCCAGGAGTCAAACTACCAACCTCCAGGGTCTTAACAGGTGCCCGCTCGACCTCCTGAGCTGTGAGAGTGAAAGAATGAAGGTGGGACTCAGGAGCAGGAGCAGGGAGGCAGCTGCAGCCTTCATGCTGTCTGCACTGACTGAGAGACGCCTCCAGCTTCCCTTTGATCTCATTGGGTGTGTGCTCTCTGTGTGAGTGTGCTGCTGTGTTACTCTGATGAGTTGCTGAGGCTGTGATGATTAAACGAGCTGTTGTCATCATGAAGAATCCCCTCCACCCTCTGCACCACCTACTGGACAGTCTAACAGGTAACTTTGCTGCCTGACACTCTACAGTGCACGCATCGCCTGCATCCACCAGTGAGACAAACGTCTAAATCTAAACTCTCGTACAGAACTTAAACCCTTTGCTTTACTATTGAATTGTTCTTGTCAAGTTCAGATTGTGGTGCAGTTTCAAAGTGACACAAAAATCTGTTGGTGACTTTAAATCTTGTCAAAGCACAGAGACGCTACGAGCCCCTCACTGCTCCTCACAGAGACCAGAGGAGGGTGGATGAACTGTTGGTCTTTGCTGATGGGTTAGATGAGACGTCACACAGAGGGTCTGTCACAGGGATGTCAGGGGGTCCTGGTGTCCCACAGCAACCACACATGGCAGCAGGTCATGTTATTGATGGCATCGTTGTGTAACTGTGTGTGAATCAGGACGTATTAAAGAGTCTCCTTTACTGTTTGGAACTGCCCAAAGCTTCCTGATCAACACTTCCTGCTGCACTTTCAGATCCTCTCTCTGCTCACAGGAGAATCAAACCACTGACCTTTGACCTCTGACTCCTCTCAGCGTGTTTGCTCTGCAGCTTGTAAACGATGATATAATAAAACATGTTGTTACAATAATGTCAGATGTTGGTGTCGCTGACGTTAAAGTCACAGTTGTAGATGACGAGAGCAGAAGTGTCGTGTTCAGGTGTGACGCAGCTGCTGTCATTAGATTTAAATAGAAGCGAGCGTCCAGCCAATGAGATCAGTGCTGCTCTGTGTGCTCTCTCCTGGTTGGTCTGTGGATGTTTCCATTACAGGTTATTTCAGTGTGTTGGGGGTGTAGCGCCCTGATGGTGTTCCTCCTTCAGCTCGGCTCTGTTTGTCGGGGTCGTAGGTCCAGTGTTTGAGTTTCTGTAACTTCTTCATGTTTTTGGTGAAATATTCCTGGTTCCTGTTACCATGACGTCTCAGTGTTGTGTCTCTGGGCTTCTTGTAGGTGACGTCTGGTTCTTTTGTCCTCCTGGTCCTCTGTGAGTTTTGTCCTTTGGTGTCCCTGTTATGAAGTCAGTCAGGTGTCTCTGTGTGGGCACCTGTGTGAGGTTAGTCTCTGTGTTATTGTGAGTCTCTGGTCTCGTGCACTTTGTGTTTGTGTCTCTCCTGCTGTGTGTTTATTGTCTCCTGTTGTTCATTTCATGCTTCACACTCATGCTGTGTGATCTCTCACACAGCACGAGTGTGCTCTGTGTTTCTGTTACACGTCCCTAGTGTCTTCATTTAGTGCATGTTGTTGTATTGAGACTAGTTTGAGTTTATCAGGCAGTCGGATTCATGTTTCCACACTTTCATTCATTCATTCACCTCAAAAATGAATTGGAGATTACTGATGGATGAGTGAACAGATCAGAGACTCTGTAGAGTTTGATGTTTTTAAACTTTCGAGTCATCGAGAGGCTCCATCAGCTCAGTGGTGAGGTTGTTGTCAAAGCCCTCAAAGCCCTTTTAACCAATAGAGCTCATCCAGGTCTTTAACAGAAGCTGCAGGTTAACTATACAGATCCAACAGCAGCGTGATAAAGAACGACACATTCGTTCAGACTACAATAAACACATTCAGTTACAGAGTCACAGGTAAGGGTCTCATACTGTGATGTAGTGCAGGAACTTTTATATTTACAGTAAAGTAGAAATGAAGCTGGTTAAAGACAAAGTCAGGCTGACATTGTGTGAGAGAGGAGTGCAGACTGCATTAATAACTAACATGTACACTATAAACACAACTGCATGAGGGTGAAATACAAATCCTGTTTGGGCTCTTGTGGCTCACAGGTGAGTTCAGGCTGAAGACTCGTCATCCAGACTGATGGAGAGCAGCAGGAAGCACTTCCTGAAGTAGCATTAAAGCTTGTGAATGAATTGTTTCACAGCACGTGCAGTCCCATTAAGAGATTAAAAACAAATAAAAGACTTTAAACGAGCCTCACATGTACAGGTAGGGAGTGGAGTGAAATTAAAATGGGGTAATGTGCTCAGACTTGTTCCAGTTAAAGACGTGCTGCAGCACAAGCTGCAGACTCACAATGGATGCATCAGTAACCCCACAATAAAGTGCGTTACAACAATCCAGCCTAGATGCAACAAAGACGGGTTACTGTCTCAAAAAGCTGTTTGGATCAAACAGGAAGTCGCCCCGTGTCTTTTATTGCTAGGAAGGAAGCTTTTTATGCAAGAAGGGAGCAAGAAGGTGAGATGTTGAGGGGATCCTCACGTGTATTATTCTCTCTCATGGACAAAATGACTCACAGTTGTCCAGAGAGACGAATCCCCGATGCTGCTAGAATGCTTCCTGATCAGTTAGCTGAAGGTGCTGATGGACACTTTCATCTTCTTCCCGTGCTAAACCACCATGCTTAAAAGTGTTTGAGTTGACTGAAGGCTCAGCGTGAGAAGTCTGAGCCCAGCAACATGTTGTGAGGAAGTCTGTTGTTGCGTGTTGTCTTCACTGATCTCTGATGTGTGTAAGGCTCTGGTCTCCTTCTCTGTGGTCCTCTGATGCTGTGTTGAAGCTCTCTGTGGACCAGGGTTGTTGCTCTGAGTGCAGCAGCTTTCCTTTGGTTTGCTGGTGGTGTGCGTGCTGATCCAACATCAATGTGCTGTGACTGGTGAACAAATGCACATGTGTGTAACCATGTTATTGTAGTTTTACTTTGTCTGCACTAAATGAGTCAGTTTGGCCTCATTTTCACCAAACAGAAACTTGTTTCTGTGACTGAGTTTGATTTCATCTCTGCACATGTTAATGTGACTCATCAGGTCCAGCTGCCCATCAGGAAGCTTCTGTGTAGAACAAAGGAGGTGAAACGGACTAACTCGGTGGGGGAGGGGCTTCCTGCTTCCAGGAAAGGTCCGGCTGTGTATCCTTGCTGATGGTCATCATCAGTGTGTGTGGAGTAAACAGCTATAACACAGTGGTCAGCACAGTCAGACTCTGACTCCATCACCTTCATCCTGAGCTGATGGAGTCCTGACACCTGCTCAGTGTGTTTAACATTTTTCTCTGTGTGTGGATGTAAATGTTTGTGCGTTTGTCCTGCAGCGTCAGCTTTTGGTCCTGCTCAGTGCTGCGACTCTCAGCTTGTGTTTCTATCCTGCACGTCTCTACATGATGCTCCTGAAACTGTTTCCTTTCCTGCTTCATCTTTTTCCTTAAAAGGAGTTTAGACCGCGAGCCGTTGCTGATAAAGGGAAGTGATGGACTTCCAGTCTGTGCTGGTGATGATGAGCAGCTCTCAGGCAGGACCAGTATCATGGGCATGAACAGAGTCAGGATCAGCTTTACCATGAACACAGACAGCTGACAGATGTTGATGTGAGGAGCTGTTGATGCTACATGTCTGCTGTGTGCTGCTGTGATTGGGCAGCTCTGCTTCATAGGTCCACCCAGCAGCGTACACAGGCCTTGAAGGGTGGAGAAGGTGGAGCTTATCAGAGCGCACTGGGATGGAGCTGTTGTGCAGTTGCCATGGTGATGCTAGCATAGTACAGTGTGTATATGTGAGGACTCAGGAGAGGCCCTCTCTCTCTCTGTCTTATTTCTTGTGCTCTGCCTCGTTGTGTTGAAGCTCTGACACCCTGAGGTTACTTTGACTGTTCATGTCTTTATCACAGAGCAAACTCCAGCAGAGTCAGCAGATCCTCATCTCCCCACCACACATATTTCTGTGGTGATGCTTGAGTCACAGTTGGTACATGTTTAGTCAGCGAGTAGGAAAATCCTCTCAGTGGTTCTTACTGAATAATGTTCAAGAGGAAACGTTTCATTAAAGTCAGAGTTGTGATTTTCCGTGTGTAATGTTGCTGCTACGGCAATTTCCTCCACCCAAACTGAAAGCAGCTGAGTGCAGAGGCAGGAAGATAAAAGCATCACTGATGAACTTTAGTTACACGCAGTAAGAACATGACTGTGACTGTAATCTGATTACTGAATGTATTAGAGTATCAAGGACATGCCTGAATTCTGTCTTTGTGCTCATTGTTGCTCTCAAACTGTGAAACACCGTCAGCTGACAGAAGAAAAACTACACCTGCCAGTGTAAACATTCATTTACTCCACTGTAATGATCATCCCTGACTGTCGTCCATCACCGTGTGTTGGTGATGAAGTTTATTTATAAATCTCCTAACTCACACGAGTGTTTACTTTAGTGTTTTCAACAGCTTTAACTTTATTCATATATATTATTAATATCAGCCTCCTTTCATGTCTCGTGGACCGAACTGTTCAAACAACGTGGGACAAAAAGGCTTCAACTTTTTCCACAAGTCATGATTTTGGGTTATTATGGAAACATTTTGACTGAATTTACAGGTAATATATTGATTAGAGTTCATTTATTCTTTCGGTGTTGTTGTCTCTGTTTCCTGGGGGAGGACGTGCTGGATTACATCTCTCGGGTGGACTGGTGGTGTTGGGAAGACGGAGGTCTGGGCTTCTCTACTTAGAGAACACGAGCAGATAATTGGAAGAAGAAGAATCAGGAAGTTGAAAATCTGACTTTGTTTTTTCAATGGTAGAAAAGATGTTTCAGTCTTCTTTTGTCCTTTCCCCTCACACACTTAGATTGCTCCTCAGAGGCAGGGCCGTGCAGAGACGTTTGAAGGGGCTCAAAGTTAAAAAACCAGGCTGGAGAACAACAACACACATTCATCAAGAACCTCATATGGAACCACATCCTGTTACATCACTGTGATCATGTGACGATGCAGAGCAAACGTAGCCTGTGTTTTACCTGATGGGTACAATGTTGCTGTCGGTCTGAGACATTACAGAGTCCACAGGAGAGATGGGAGCTGATTAAACACGTGTTATGAGATAAGAATAAAATGACAGTGCTTGGAAACACAAGGCAACAAAACTGTGAGGAATAAACTCTGCCTGTGAATCACTGTCTGACTCTTCCTCCTTCCATCTTCTCTCCACGTGCTGCCCATCTGAGAACACTTTGCTATTGCATTGATCTGTTACTTAAGTATCCACACATGACACCTCTACACCTGATCCATAATAAAGTGATGATAGAAAGATATTATAGAAACAGAGCCCTGCAGCTTACTGTGAAACTAAAGATGTTCCCTAAAACGGTGCACAGACCTACAGACCCGCCTGCTGTACAGCAGCTGACGAGCATCACACAGGTGATGTTTGTCGCGCTGTTACACACACAGCACGCTCGTCTGTTTCAATTCATCAGTTGCCACAAAACAGCTGAACGTGTCCATAATAAGCTGACACTGCTGTGTGTTACAGGCTACAGTGTGCGCTGTTCACCTGCTTACTGGTTTCCTTTGCATCAGTCTGTCTCCCAGTTTGTCCTACAGCTCTGCACCACCCATGTGGTTCTTTGTGAGCTCGTTCCCACCTCGTAACCAGTGCACTCTGCCGTTAAGAGCCATCATTGGTTAATGGTAGTCATGTGACTGCTGCGAGCCAGCTTGTTTTATTTAACAAAATTGTGATTAATAGTTAAATATTCTTGTTGAGGGGCACAGACAGGACTCCACACACACATGAAAAGAAAAACCCTCAAGAAAAGGCCACTGGTGGGACCCATAAAGAAGCACTCAAGCCCCCCCCACCCCCCACATGCCTGCTTAGATATGCCAGATGTTCTGATGTGCTGATGAATTTGAAGTGATTTAGTTTGAGGAACTGATCTGGAATCGCTCTAAAGATTTTCAGTGTTTGTTTGCAGCCTGGTGAGCCTCTGTTTTTATACCCGTCATGTTCCTGACCCGATGCCAGATGATGTTTCTGCAGCTCTTTATTTTTATTCATATAAAACATGGAGTTTGTTGTCATGTTTGCCTTTTGCTGCCAGCAGGTTCAAATAAGCTTTTTAAATATTTTCTCAGTTTAAACATTTGATGTTTTTTCTCAGTCGTCTTGAGATTTTGTTTCATTTATGAGATCATCACATTCTTTCAGTCCCATGATCCACAGACAGGACAGACTCAAAGACATCAAACTCATGTTTGGATCTGTGTTAGTTCATTATCTGATGCTCGTCAGCTGCAGAAATCCTCTCAGGAAAAGAGTTTCAGCTCTTCTTCAGGGTCACAGTGATGCGTTCAGGAACACCTGTGAAACACAGCAAACTGAGTTCTGCTTCTCTCAGTGGGACGCTCGAGTGTTTGGGTCCCTCTGTGGTTCACTTTGCTGGCCTCTAGTGGGCACGAGGTGAACTCATCGTGTTGGTGTCAGCTGTATTTGACAGCAGCCACCAGTCTGCAGTTCTGTATTTGAACCTTTGAATCTCCACAAGTGCAGATATGAAACACAGCTGGGAATGATTCTTTTTGTGTATGTGGACGTAGTCTGTGGGTGGCAGTAATGGGGGTGCCCCACCTTTTCCCCTATGACAGCCTCCCCCACTTAACCCTGAGCTGGACAAAGAAAAAACGACGTCTTGTATTTGGCAGCTGTTACATCAGACACTGTGACACAAACACCTGATGACTGAACAGGTTTCCTGACAAACTCATTTTTATTTTGCTCTGAGACATTTTCACTCACACAGCCAAGGGCGTAGATTTGGCATGGACGGAAGGGACGTGTCCCCACCAATAATTTGATCTATTCAAGTAAAGAAAAACAACCCGATAGAAAGAAAGAAAACGATCTCCCAGCGGTGCAGAAAGAGTTAAATTACGTTCTTTACTGGAGTGCTACGTCATGTGACAAATATGGCCAATGTGATTGGCTGAGCCTTTCAGGGAGCTCTGTTTAGTTTTAGCAGCGCCAAGCCTGCGCTGTGAGGAGGAGAGGAGGACGGCAGCAAAGAGGAAGAACCTGGATATAAGAAAGTATTTTTCAAAGAAACCTTCAAGTCACTTAAAGCCAAGTTCACTCATAAAATGTGTCACAATAACGTCACAGGCTATGCTAGGCTTTGGCCCACATCAGTCTAAAACTGTATGTAACCATGAATAACGTGTTTTGTAAACTGCACAACAAGCAGCACTATCAGTTCTCTCAGTCTCAGAGCAGCGTTTCTAATTTTGATTGAAGCTGTCAGAGAAAACGCAGCCTCGAGCAGCCCGGATATTAATTTACAGAGGCTGTTAGAATTATATGTTTAACGTCAAAATGTTGGTGACACAATAATTTCATCCTACACTGACATATTCATAGGGTTCATTTTTGAGACAAAATATCATGAGGTCGTCATGATTTTGCAAATATTCCACCTTGTAGTGCAGTTTGCACAAATTGTTGTAAAAATGCACTCAGCCTGCAAACATTACTGACGAGTCAAGATCTGCACAAAGTGACAGAAACACTGAAGCAGCTGCACATTTTATTCTTATTGTCATGTTTGTCCTATTTGTCAGGTGACAGAAGAACCAACACAAAGCTCAGAGAGTAATGGTGACACAAGATCACAGGTGAAACTGGATGATGACCTGGTGGTTCATGACTGTATTTGAAGCACATGTGTGACTGCATGTATGTGGAATGTCTCACTGTTGTTCATCAGGTGACAGAGGCAGCTCTGCCATGTTGTAGCTCAGACAGAGGTGAAGAGGTGAGCTCACAGGTGACTGACTGATGATGTGGTGCTATAGATTAACTAGTATTTATTATCATGACAATTGTCAGGCTGCTTTTAGTCATCCCAGTATCCTCAGTTGAGGCTGAAAGAAGCTTCAGTGCTCTCAGAAGACTAAAAACATGGCTAAAGTCAACAATGACTCGAATGAGATTAAACAATGCTGCTGTGTGTCCACCAGGAGAGACTGGACAGTATAGATGGAAAACCAATATGCCAGCAGTTTATCTCAGTTAACGAGAGGAGCAGGCATGTGTTTGGCTGCTTCACATAGTGGACATTGAGTTGTTGTGTGGGATGCCAGTAGTATTAATGTCTGTTGCTGTAACAGTAGCTCATACTTAGAATAAAAAAATCCCAACTCATTGATTTGATCGGGGCAATAGTGTGGCTAAAATGTTGCATAATTTTGCTGAGAGATCTTTTACTTTGTGGTAATCTTAGATGGACATAAACCACCAGGTCATTCACTGTTCCCTTAGTGCTAATGTATCAGAGATGTTCAAATCAAATCAAAATTTATTTATATAGCACATATTAAAACAACAGTGTTGACCATAGTGCTTCACAGTCAGTAAAAGCATGAGACAGTTAAAACAAACAATAAAAGAGGACAACAAACAATAGGTAACAACACAACAAGCTAAAACAGCCAACTAGACAGAATCAAAAGCCATCCATCCATCCATCCATCCATCCATCGTCATCCGCTTTGTCCGGGGTCGGGTCGCGGGGGCAGCAGCCTAAGCAAAAGCAAAGAGGCCCAGACCTCCCTCTCCCCAGCCACCTCCTCCAGCTT
>NW_005188189.1:6486-8226 GCF_000239375.1 Pundamilia nyererei | reverse complement strand
ATCCAAACCCTTTCACTGGTTATTAGGCCCACGCATTTAGCGATTAGCTTAATGCTAACATTACATGGGAAATCCCATAGACGGGCTAACGTGTTAGCATCGCGGCCGTTTTTTCCTCACAAAAGAAAGTTTTCCACACAAACCTCTAAACTGCTACACAAAACTATCGCGGGAAAGTTTACAAAACAGATAGCAACTACTTACAGGCATGTGCTCTCTCTCTCTGAACAGAAATGGCCGCGCTATGCTCCTTTGTTTATTGTGCATAAATAATGAATTGTCCTGACACAATATTGCGTTTCGCTTCTGTTATTATGGTACACTGACAAAAACATACTTTTATTCACAGGATAAAACAGTTGTTTTGTATCACTAATTGTCCTGTGCGATTACAGCATACAATATTATTGTCACTGCTACATTTCTGTAATGCTACCAGAAATTATTTCCACTACTAATTAATTACCGTTGAGCTCAAAGGTCCTATTAATAAACGGTTAACGAATGTGTATTTATGAAGACGATTTGTGAGACTGGTAAACTTATGATATGTACGATGGTCTTTACTTTCTACACGGTGCATTTCAAGGTCCTGTACCCATTTGTCGGTAAACTGTACACGGGCTTATGTATGTGTATGTACTCACTCCAAGAACAGTATAATTATAAATCTGAGCGTGGTGAAAGTTGGGCAGCACGCTAATGTATTTTGTCCCTCTGTGTGCTCGTAAGGGTCTGACCCTTTCACTGGTTTGATTTTTTTCCTCGTATCTTTTCTTTGACTTTTCATCAAGTCTGTCTTTGTACGGACCGGCATTGTTCTCCTTCGTTTTGTCAATAACCTTTTTGGGAGGCAAAGAAAAAGCAAGAATTTATTGGAACCGAAGAATGAACGTTTTGCGGTGCTGCAAATGCTTGCATTTGATGCAGGTACTTGGAT
The DNA here is from genome assembly GCF_000239375.1 of Pundamilia nyererei. Lineage (NCBI taxonomy): Eukaryota > Metazoa > Chordata > Actinopteri > Cichliformes > Cichlidae > Pundamilia > Pundamilia nyererei. Next base: position 7,286 of record NW_005188189.1, on the reverse strand, counting down.
TGTTTTGCCACGAGTTCACGGCATGCAGTGCGCGAAAGTCACGTGGTCTGTCAATCTCTATAGGACTGTTTTTCACTGGTGAGGTACTACGGCAAGTCTGCTGGTACAAAAAACACACACCCAAATGATCATGTCTGCCTTAAAGGGGCAGCACACTGGATGTAATAAATGCGTGGATAAGCTTTTCAAGGTCCTTTAAAGGAAGGAACGGCTTTGCTTTAGATATCTGACGCAACTGGTAAAAGCTGTTTTTTATGTTGGTGTAATGTAACTGAAGTAATGTTGTTAAGTCTTTGAACTCATATTCGTTTATTGTCATGACTGTATTTCAGGGCTGGACTGGCCGTCGGGCATACTGGGCATTTGCCCGGTGGGCTGCTCGTGATTTTTCGTTTTTATTGGGAGATGGGGTTTTCTTCCTTTTCTTTTTTTAACAGTATAAATGAAAGGTGGTGGATTGGCCAGTTGGTCATGATCGACTCTGGGCTGGAGCAATTACAGCCGAGGAGGTCAAACTTTAAAGTTAAGGTGAAAAGGAACGGGATTTGTGCCGTACTACTTCAGCTAGAAAGTTGCTAATTCAATCATGAAACTGATCAATGATCAGCTGATCGGCTTTTCTCTCTGCGCCAGAAAGAGGAAACCAGCGGAGGTCGCATTAAACAACAGCAACATGTTTAAGCTTGATCAGCTGTTGTTAGCATTTATTTAATATTAATTTCTAGTATCAGCTGATGTTTGCTGGAGCCACAGCTGTAAAGCTGCTGGTCATTTTGTTGGTTTGGTTATCTGGTGAGAGG
>NW_005188189.1:2104-6192 GCF_000239375.1 Pundamilia nyererei | reverse complement strand
TACTTAGTCATTTGTTTAATTGTAATTTAGCATTATATAACTCACATATAAAACTATCAATTGTAATTTTAAATGGTTTAAAAGCATGTAGAATAGCATATGTAGGCAAGTACATTTCTCCTTTTTATCAAGAAGCAAAGACAAAAAGGAAAAAAAACTGAATCATTCGTCCCCACCAATGCCAAAACGAAATCTACGCCCTTGCACACAGCTGTGTCCAGCATGCTCCACCCACTGCTCCTAAAAAGGTGTGGTCAGTGATGGATCTCAGCTTCCCGTGCCCCTCCCCTCCCCTGCAGCCGAGCCACAAACACCCACAGATACACACAGTATTGTTAACGGTTACTCCACATGACACTGACACACCTTATATTTGGTCAGACTTACAGAAACAGCCAACAGTGCACTTTCCAAGAACACAGGTTTGTAGGAGTTTATACATTAGCTGTGTGATCATACTGAGAACACACAGGACACAACAGGCCTCAACAGGCCTCAGTATCAGCTGACAGCATCTTCAGCACCGTCTCTTCACTGATGTCCTTCACTGATCAATAATCAAATAAACACATCAAACTGATTGATCAGTGATCAGAGCAGACGGATCAGTGGAGCTGATCCTGATGGCCTCTGCTTATTTCTCGGCCTGATTTTTCCCTGCAGAGGAAACAGAAGAGTCACACCTCACACACACTCACACACAAACAAACATGAATGAACCAACTAACCTTTGACTGTGAGCCACACCCTCTTGTATCTCCAGGCCTCCTTGCTGTTGACCTCACATCCGTATCTCCCAGCATCTCCCACTTTGAGGTGTCTCAGGGTCAGACTGAGGTCTCCAGAATTCAGAGCGTCTTCATTCATCTCAGTGCGACCTTTGTAATGGTCGTCCTGTTTGTCGGGCCGGTCAGAGCCGTTCTCATACACGTGGACCTTCCTGTATTCTGGTTCATAACATTTCCACACCACTTCACTGTCGTCAGGCAGGTTTTCTGTGGTTTGAAAGGGAAGAGAGACAGACTCCGCCCCCTCCTCCTCCTCCACCCGACACTCTGAGAGGACAACAAACAACGTGAGCATGTTAACATTTTACTTGTTGTTGATGACACACCAGTCGTGGACTTTATGTTTTTACTTAATCCCCCAGTTTTTATGTTGATTCATAAAAGCTGAACCAACATAAAACAGCCTGTTCATAGCCCAGCATCATCCTTAAACCATTGGCTGTCTGAGTGATGTGTAGACTCATGTGGGTCTCTGAGATTCTGATGAGGAGAGACAGCATCTATCCAGCTTTGGAAGAAGCATTTAGGGAAATCTGTATGCAACACTGAGACCAGGATGTTTCCGGCTCACACGCCTGCTGCTGTCGTAAAGGTTTCCATCACTCGTCTCATTTTAGGACATTGGGAACGAGCTCAGGGTTTGTTTTTGCAACACTATAGCCAGGCTGATAGAGTCAGAGCTCTGAAGTCTTATGTCTGATTCTCTTACACTCATCTCATCTCATGAACGTCCTAACAATATCTGAACCACTACAAAAATGAATCAGATTTACAGTTTCCCACAAACTTATCTTTGAGCCTGGTTGATGCTTTAACTGCTGACATTTACCAGTTTCTCTCCCACAAACTACTTCAGTCATTACAAACCACTGACTTATCAAACACAAACTGTGAATAAGGATCATCTGCTGCACTGACCTTCGACTTTCAGCTCCACTTTTTTCTCCATCAGGACTTTTCCCTCCCTGCTGTAGGCGGTGCAGGTGTAGGTGTCCCTGTCTGTGTGTGTGGGGTATGTCAGGGTCAGACTGAGGTCTGCGGTCTTCAGCGGGTCTTCAATCATTTCTGTTCGGTTCCTGTAACGTCTGTGCTGTTTTTCAGGCTGCTCAGAGTCCTTCTGATACACGTGGACTGTCCTGCCATCTCTGTCCTTCCACACGACTTTATTTACCTGAGACAGGTGAACTGTGGCTTTGCAGGGCAGCTTGGCAGACGTCACACCTGAACCCACCTCCACCTCACGAACTGAAAGAACAACCAAGCACAACATGAGCTGCACAGCATCAGCAGCAAACTTCCTTTGACAGGATGAAGTGAAATGTTTGCAGTAAAACATGTTGGACTGGTTCCAGTCTGAAACGTGTTCCTTTGCTCCATGAAGAGACTGTGCTGTGTTTGGTGTCCAATCAGCAGCAGAGCTGAACTGAACGTGTCTGCCAGATACCACAGAGTCAAAGCTTTCAGCGTCTCATGGTTTCACTGCAGTCAAAGCTGTGAAGAGTGTAAAAGCTCGAGGGAGAGGTGGACACAGTGTTTCTGTAACACTCATCACACATCTGACTGCACTTACAGTAAACCATGGACAGCGTAACACATGGACCTGCTGTCCTGATGTTACTCTGTGTTTTCTGAAGTCCTGCTTCCAGCCTGGAGATGAGCTTCTTCAATGGTTGTCACAGCTTTTTCTATCCATGGGGCCTTTTTTCTTTAACTATTATAAGACTAATCCATCTGACCAAGAGAAGGATCATCAGAGGAGAGCTGAAACTAACAGGTGTGGTTATTGATTGCACCTAACTGTTATGTTATCAGTCAGTTGCATCATCAGTGGATAGCAGGATGGACACTCCTGCAGGCACTTGGAGCTCAGCGCGTCTCCTCACTACCAGCTTTAGTTACTTTCTGTTAGCCTATAATGATAATACCAGAAACTTTGGCCCTTCAAACAAAGAGTCGGTCCAGACGTCTTGTACAGGATAACTGGGATCTAACAGTTCTTGGTAACCATCAGTGATGAAAAGATCACTAACAACTGATTCAGGACAGAGACAACAGCTATGGTGCTGTCAAATCACCAAATCAAACTTTGCTGATTACCTTCAAGGTTCTGATATTTCATCAGATGGTCCAATAAAACACTCACCTTCTTTGTTCTTTAATGTTTTGTATCTACAAGACAGCCATGCAACAAGCATAACAGCCACAGGAACCAGGACACCTGAGAGGACTTTGAACCAGACTGCAGAACGAGGAGGAAGTTCTGTGATCGACACACAACAAACAACCTGAACATCAACCAACAGATTTTTAGAACTTCCCATGAGCATGCATCTGACCTGACAGCACTGACCTGTGACCTTCAGGTCTACATAGGCCTTGTTCCGATCTTGTCCATACTTGCGGTATGTGCAGGTGTAGTTTCCACTGTCAGAGACTGTGGGCTTCCTCAGAGTGAGGCTGAGGTCTCCAGTCTGCAGAGCGTCGGCTCTCAGTGATGTTCGACTGAAGTAACGAATGTTCTGATCTTTAAAATCGTCACCACTCGGCAGACGCACGTGGACCGTTGGGTCCTTGAGCTCCTCACGGTCCCACACTGCTGCTATGGAGTCAATGGTAACATCAGCTTGTACCTGACAGGGCAGCAGGACAGACTCCACCCCCTCATACACCTCCACCCCTGAGGCATGCTGGGAACCTGAGGATAAAAATATAAAGCAGGTGAGTGCTGTGATTTTGTAACAGCTGAGAGACACAGGACATCAGGTAAAGTTCCAAAGTGTTTCCTGATGGTTCACAGATGAACTAAACAGGTAAAGAGGAGCCGACTGAGTCAACAACCAGGAAAGTGAGTGACAGAGTAGAAGCAGACGTCCTCATGTGCAAACATGTCAGCCTGTCTGACTCTGAGCCGTCCCTCTGATGGACACAGCTCTGACGCTGGAACATTTTGTGGATTTGTGTGTGACATGTATACCTATATAACTATATAGACTATCTATCTATCTATGTGCACTGAACATAGATATTTTAACTTTCACGCAGAATCTTAAGCACATGGATTATTAAGGGGGTACAGTAACAGTTGATGTACGGGGAGATTTCTCCTGAGTAACTCAACCTCCCCAATACACACTCGTCTTTCATGCAGCACAACCAAAACAGGTACACTGTATGCGTGTCTGTGATTATGTCATACGATATAATCTCTCTCACACACACACACACACGCGCACACACACACACACACACACGCACACACACGCACGCACACACACACACACATACTTACATTTGCTAAGA
>NW_005188189.1:0-1869 GCF_000239375.1 Pundamilia nyererei | reverse complement strand
CACACACACACACACACACACACACACACACACACAGTGAATTTCCTTTAGAGCAAAGTGCAGTGTGGAGATGATGCAGCAGAATTTATCTTTGTGTTGGGTTCTGATGAAAAACAATCAGTAAGGTTTCGTTTGTATATTTACAACAATTAATGCAAAATGAATCAGAATAATCTGAACGAAGCTGACAAATATGTAAAAGATGCCACTGTGACATGAAACAGGTGAACAGCAGAGATGCAGTTTGTTCACAATAAGTTCAATATGACCTAATGTTATATTAACAAAGTTACCATTGAAATGTTAAGATACTGAAGTAAAAAACTGAAGACATTTACTTCAACCTTCAAATATAAACAGCTTCTAAACAAACTGCTGTGATGTTGTGTTTCATGAGTCATCAACCTGTTCTTCATGAGCTGCTTCAAAATGAATAAAACACTGAGATCTGTGTGAATGTGTGTCAGTGCTTTATTCATGATGAACTAAAACCTCACTGAGCTTCATAGATCTCAGTTATTTGAGCCATGTGGTGGGATCCACCCTGCATCACCCGAGCAGGGAGGGCTTCATTCAGCAGGACAGAGAGCAGACATCAGTGCACTGCATATATAATAACCTGTGTGTGTGTGTGTGTGTGTCTGTGTGTGTGTGCATGCAGAGTATCAGAGCAGCTTTCTTACCGAGGAAGAGGAGCATCAGCATCAGTGGCATCTTCATCCTGCAAAGTCCCGTTAAATCTGATCCTCAGTCAGACACACGCAGCAGCACTGCAGACACTCCCAGAGGCTGCTGCACAAACACCAGCTTACTTTCACTTTCATTTTCATGCAAGGGTTAAAAATGATTGATTTTTAGTTTGAGATTTATTATTATTGTTGTTTTTCTGTCCTGTTCAGCAGCTTTAGAAGGAGAATTATGATCTGAATGCTTCGTCAGTTTTTTTATCTTGTATGTGAATAAATAATATGTTAATGTTAATAATATGATTGAGCTGACAGGCTGGGAGGGGCAGATTATCAAGAAGAAAGAACAAGCTAGAGTGAGAAAGAGAAAGAGAAAAGAGGGAAAATGTGCAGTAAAGCTGTTCAGAGGCTCTGAAAGCTAAAATTATCTGAGAGTCCCGATCCTGACCTGTTTTGCTTGGTTGGATCTTAACAAGGTTCCAAGTAGAGCTTCAACATGCAACAAGAAGAAATGGGAGAAAACATTTTTTGAGCCTGCAATTTATTTAAAACAATGCTTAAACTGAAACAGGCGGTTTTACAGCTGATCAAAAGAAAAGAAAGAAACACAGAGACTAAATGCACACAAGGAGGTGATCAGGGGAAGTAGAAACACACGAGGAAACAGCTGACTGGAATACACCTGATGACCAACGTTCCCTCTAATGTTTCATGTGTCTGAGCACACAAACTCCCTGAGCGTCCCTTGGACCACTGTGAACAACAGCAGACGTGTGCACTGTGGTCACGCCAGCATCCGATCCATCCAAGTTACATGTTTATTAAAATAATCAAATTACAGCATTTATGTTAGACTACTTTTAATTAACTGCTTTAGCCCACTTACAATGAAAATAAAATCTTGTTCATGACCTGTGTAGCATGTTAACACTATTGGAAGTAAAAATAACTTGAACTCCAATTTTGAAAACACAACTTTATTATTATTTTTTTCTTAATCTTTAAATATAGTAAACATACCTTGTGTGCCACAGACTGCTCCCAAACACGAGGGGACAAGTAATACCTCTAAAACACTTAAGTTGGCTTTATTAAACGTTAGATCTCTAGCTGGGAAAACATTTTTAATTAATGATTTAATCACTGAGCACAGCCTTGATTTTATGTTTTTAACTGAAACTTG
>NW_005188188.1:60081-61127 GCF_000239375.1 Pundamilia nyererei | reverse complement strand
ATGCTCTAAAATAACTGGTTTGAACTTTAGGGCCAAAGTTCCAACATTAGAAAGCCGTCAGTGTGATGCTTCCAGTACAACAGCACCTCTGAGTGTGTGTGTTTACCTCTCAGACTAACTCCACCCTGACATCAAGAAGATGGAGGAAGAGGACGGAGCAGCATCTGCAGCATCCAGCTGTGTGTTTGTGAGGAGTGATGGGTCCATAATTCTACCTCCATATTTCAGTGATGAACCTGTACCAACATCAAACCTCCTTCGTGGGCATCACCTGATAATGTAAGAGATCTGCTGATTATTCATATTTAGTTTTGCTTGAAGTTTTGTGAACACTTGACTTTTTTTATATTTCTGCATAAACAAACCTAAAGCACCATCAGATTATCCTGTGTCCCTGCATGAGGAAGGACCTGGACGTCTAACTTTAGTTGTTGTCCTGGAGTTTTAGTGTTAGAGAACTGATACCAATGAGTTCATAGCTGTGGTTAAAAATATGAAAATACTTGAGGATTTTCTATAGAATTAGATTTTTCTGAATAAACAGGACGTAAAAGATTGATTAGGCTTAACCAACAGTCCCTGCTGCATAGCTTGACTTATTAGCCAGCTAGCTAGTTGGCTAATAAGTTGGCTATAACCGTCGTTTTGTACATAACTGTTTTTGGGGCAAATAAAATGCAAGTATGGATTAAAACCGCAGAATTAAGGATATATATATATATATATTTAGAAGTAGAGGCTTTAAAACCAAGTTAGTACAAAGATCACTAATGTCACATAACTTTGCCGACATGTGGCCAACAGTAATTTTTTAATGTTCTTCGTTATTAAACATTCGCACATAAAAATGTGACATCATATTCAGTACTTACTTTTGACAGTTTACTCTTCAGCCGCTCCCTTCTGCCGTATTTTGCGGCAAAATTATCCACACCCATCGCCGCGGTACTAATTGCGGGATATACAGGGAGTGCAGAATTATTAGGCAAGTTGTATTTTTGAGGAATAATTTTATTATTGAACAACAACCATGTTCTCAATGAACC
>NW_005188188.1:55981-58072 GCF_000239375.1 Pundamilia nyererei | reverse complement strand
GTTGTATTGATGTATAGCAACTTGAAATGCTCCCAAAAATGGCTCCACAGCATGTAAAAATATAATATAAGCTCTGGCGGACTTGGTTCTATGGTAGGTCTTAAAGGGTTAATTGGTAGTAGGCTTTCGAGCCTATACAGCTTGGAGTAAGACAACAGGCATGAAGAGGATGATGTGGACAAAATACTCATTTGCCTAATAATTCTGCACTTCCTGTATGGGACCACGAAGCATGCACCGGACCACGCTTGATATTTGGGGAAATCGACGGTGCATTTGGAGTACACTTCGTCGCGTCGCTGTGACGTAATGGGTCTCAAAATGCGTACTTCTTAATTGGGACACAGCCATTGATTGTGACAAGAAACCCTTTTGTGTTTGCAGAGGTCAGAGGTCACAGTATCCAGTATCCAGCTCTGTGTCTATGAGGAGTGATGGGTCCATAATTCTACCTCCATACTTCAGTAATGAACCTGCACCAACACCAAACCTACATGGGCATCACCTGCTAATGTAAGAGATCTGTTGCTGACTCATTTGCTCTTGCTCTTTCTAAGTGTCTATATTTATGCATAAATGTGATGAAAAGCAAATTCAGATTTTCAAATCCACAGTTCCAAAAGTAGATGTCACAGCAACTGGAGATCAAGAAAGTAAATATTTAATCTGTGTATAACTTTGGCAATACATTGTTGGACCCTTTCAAGAGTCCTCGAAGCACAGGCTGAGGGGGCCATGTGGCAGCAATCGTCCACTCCAGCTTATTAATGTGAACAAATCAACTTGTTAGAGATATTCATCTCCTGTTGGGAAAAACAAAAAACAACCCCACAAAACAAGAAAATGGCACCAAACACCACAAAACAATACCCAGTAAGGCCAAATGAATTAGTCTTCTCATCAGTTATTGATGCTTCTTTCCTGTGAGACACAAACAATAGAAGACAGATTTTTCTGTTAAGTTCATTCCTAATAAAACTGTAAGATGTTTAACTACACTGCTGTCAGTATTATTGTTAAAATCCTACATGATCACCTTCACAGTCTTGATGCATTCTCAATCATCCAGGTAAGTAAATCTCCAAAAGTTGATTCTGTTCATGTGGACGTAGCGTTTTGTGGGAGAAACATTTCGTCACTCATCCAGGTGACTTCTTCAGTCTCAGCTGACTACAGGTTTCCCCAAATCTTATAAACAGTACATTTGCAACAGCCTCAGTACAATGACTAAAACCAGCCCACTGAAGGAACAATGGGCTTCAGTGGTCTTTTATCAGTGGGTTTTGGTCAGTGGTTATTGATCAATGGTCATGAGAATTTGCATAATTATGATTAAGGAACTGACCTTCCAGCCCATTGTTCCTTGGTAAACCTCAGGATGTAACCAAGGCGGAGTGTCGCTTGTGCAGACGTATAGTGCGAGCAAAGTACTCAAACATAACTAACTTGCATGAGCATGTATGTGCCCACCGGCTGAGTATGCTAGGCTATCAGCAGCTTCTGCAGCTCCATTAACAAGCATTTGGGTGCCCTCTGAGGAGGGGCATGTGCTGTTAAAACAGCTCTATTTTTTTTCTGTTGACTGCTTCTCTTGGCTCCATCATTGTTAGCAAACCTACTCACGGGCAAATAAATTGCCTTGATATATTTGTCCAGTCACCCAACCCTAGCTCAGATCTATTGTTCCAGTGTCTGAGTCGATACTTCTTGATCTGCCATAGACAACGACATGGTCTATTCTAGTATATGATGAGTGATGTGAGGAATAGTGGGCATATCTTCTTACACTAGGGAACATTCCCCTCCATATATCAATTAACCTAAATTACTGGATCGGATATCAGGGAGAAATAAAAACTGTAACCCGATCCATTAAATACCACAAAAGCACCTCACAAAACTGCCACATGGTGTAACCAGTGTTGAAATCTCCCAATTCTTTTAATCTTTGGGCTGAAGGAAGGACAATACTCGGTGTATAAATGCTCAATCAACAATCATTTATTTCCATACAATTCAACACTTAAGAGCATTAGAACGTCCGGACGGGAGAGATGCTTGCAGAGGGTTACCGCATGTCTCAAAATGGTG
>NW_005188188.1:52236-55040 GCF_000239375.1 Pundamilia nyererei | reverse complement strand
TTATTATTATTTTATTATTATTATTATTATTATTATAAATTTTATTATTATTATTATTAAGGCCCGAGCACTGAGAGTGCTAAGGCCCTATTGTATCTGCTCCGTTTATTTTTATTACTATTATTTCGGCAAATGAATCGGCCTTTTGAGGGCCTAAACATGCTCAAAAACTCATGAAATTTTGCACACGTGTCAGGTCTGGTGAAAATGTATGTATTTTAATGTCCTCAGACATGGCCAAGGAAAATTGGCTCAGTAGCGCCACCTAGAAAAATGAAAAATGCGAGCCCCCGGTGTGGGTATGACCTACATGTATGAAAGTTGGTACACATATCTAACGTTTGGAGACACACAAAAAAGTCTATTATGGCCATGTCGAAGTCCGCAATTTTGAAGTGAATGTGACATTTTGGCTCTAATTTTGCCATTTCCATGGCTCGAACTTTTTCAAACTCCTCCTTGGGGTTTGGTTGTATAAGCTTCATATATGGTCAGTGTCAACTGCACACCTGGGCCATGTTAAATTGCAGTGCTTTTGACTTTTCATGATATGGTGAGGTCGTGGTGCCATGGCGAATTTCGATGACTCGCCATGAAAATCTTATTGCCTCTTATTCTGTCATACAATGTCCGATCTCGACCAAAGACAACACATATGATAAGGCTCCACCCCTGAACATATTTCAACTGCCATATTTGACATCAGGGACAGCACCACCTAGTGGCAACAGGAAATGTCACGTTTTACACTTTGGGGTACAGTATTGTGATGGGTGACATCTGCATCCTCAAATTTCTTCAGGAAAGCCTTAAGGAGTTGGTCTTGGGTTACCGTGAAAACTGTGACTTTTCGCGAGAGGGTGTGACCCCTGCAGCATGGCGAACTTTGATGTCACGCCATGAAGAAACAAATTATTATAACTCAATAAAATCCAGTCTGATCAGAACCAGACTTTGCAGGAATGATGTCAGACCCGCCCTGAACAGATTGATGTGCCCATTGTCATGAATACGCAGAGCGCCACCTAGTGGCAACGGGAAATGTCACGCCTTTCACTTTGTTGTACTGATTTTCACGGGTTTATCGTGGCCACCTCAAAAGCGGTGAATTTTTTTTTTCCTCAGATATTTTTATTAAAGTTTCTGCATCCATTTTTACAAAAGACAAATTGAACAATATGCCGTTTTCTTTTAGAAGAACATAAAACAATATGAAACATACACTCCCACCTCATAATTATAGGAGTACCAGTGGGTGTACAAAAAGAAAGGGTCCAATCTAATAATACAAATAGTAAAAAAGCAGTGAATATTAACATCAGTCCCTCATGATGCTTCAGTGCTTTCTGGTTATGTGATCATTTTCATTGAATAGCGAAAAATGGCTCCGCAGCGCCCCTTACAAAATTTCAAAACAACAGCCCCTGCTCTGTGTTTTATTTATCAGTCTGAAACCTGGTAAGCTTATAGGAGATATCAAGATGTACAAAAAAGTCTCTTGGAGCAATATCCCAAATCCAACAGGAAGTAAGCCATTTTAAAATTAATGTGTAATTTTGACGACATTTTCCCCTCTTTTCAGGCACCATTCTTTGATGAACTCCTCCAAGGGATTTTGTCAGATTAACACAATCTCCTGTGCGTGGAATCTAAAGACCTTTGTGATGTTAAATTGCGAAGCTTTTTACGTTCAGGGAAACAGGGTGGTCATGGCGACACGTGGAGTTTCAATCACTCGTCAAAAAGCAGTAATCTGCTGTCACTCAAAAACACAATGTCCAATCTCTCCCAAACGTCGCAGGTGTGATTAGACTCGAGCTCGGAAATGTTTGTTATGCCATTTGTCAGTAATGGTTAGAGCGCCACCTAGTGGGACGATTATAATCATGATTGAATGAGATGAAATGTTAGCTGGTGGTTAAATGCATAAATTCCATCAATGTGACGTGAGATCGGACATGCTGGTTTTAGGTGTTGGGCGTGGCTCGACGCGATGGGGTGCAAGGGCCCTCATAACGCTGCTTGCAGCTTTAATTTGCACTGTTTTCCACTCTGGATGTTGTTTCTGTTCAGCTGTAAGTATAAAAGGCTCCATTGTACAACCTGTTTGTGTTAGTTGTTCAATAGAAACATTATTTTGTGCTGATGTTGTACTTCTTTTATTCACAACCAACGAGTTTTTTAAATCTGGATAAAATTGCATTTTAAATTGCTTTTGAATATTACTTTAAATACTTAGATTTAAAATTATTCTAAAGGTTTAAATAAAACATCAGTATTGGTGAACTGCACAATATTTTGGGTACAGTGTAGGGCTGCCCTGATTATTCAACTAGTCAGGATTAATTCAATTCAATTTTATTCATATAGCGCCAAATCACAACAACAGTCACCTCAAGGCGATTTATATTGTACAGTAGATTGTAAAGTAATAGATACAGAGAAAAACCAAACAATCATATGACCCCCTTTGCGCAAGCACTTTGGCAACAGTGGGAAGGAAAAACTCCCTTTTAACAGGAAGAAACCTCCAGCAGAACCAGGCTCAGGGAGGGACGGGGCCATCTGCTGCGATTAGTTGTGGTGAGAGAAGGAAAACAGGATAAAGACATGCTGTGGAAGAGAGACAGAGATTAATAACAGATATGATAAGATAAGATAAGATAAGATAAGATAAGATAAGATAACCTTTATTAGTCCCACACGTGGGAAATTTGTTTTGTCACAGCAGGAAGTGGACAGTGCAAAAGTTATGAGGCAAAAATTAGAATACAATAAGAATAAATACAGTACACAACTGTACA
>NW_005188188.1:31701-36497 GCF_000239375.1 Pundamilia nyererei | reverse complement strand
CTACAAATGCGGCCTCAGGAGGATGCAGCCCATGAATTTGGACATGTCCAGAGTATAATCGCAGCCTTTGCGGTTAAAAAATTGCACTTGATCATGTCGCGATATTATCGCAAATGCGGTATATCGTTCAGCCCTACTCCACAGCATGTAAAAATATAATATAAGCTCTGGCGGACTTGGTTCTATGGTAGGTCTTAAAGGGTTAATAGTCGATGCGTTGTTTGAAGCTTTGTAAGATCCTGAATGATGCAGGAATAAGTAGTAGGCTTTAAGAGTGTAATAACAGATTGAAACAGAAGATAGTAGCGCTGCATGTACAAGGATGCCAGCTGCACCAAACGCCAAGGAAGAAGAAGAAGCAGTATCCGGTATCGTAGCTGTGTACAATTTCAGGGGCTGCATCCTCCTGTGCCCGCATTTGTTGGGCAATTAAGTCACAGCGTGACAAAGGATGTTCAAATTCGAATACTCCTCCAAATGCAGCCGACAAATATTTCCTTCATTTCCTCTGATTTGAAGGATGGGTCGGGTGTGTCCTTTGTGTCCCACCATATCCCAGAATTCATAGCGAGGCTCAGCCAAACTCCAGTTTCCAACAATGGCAGCAGCTACTTGTTTTAATATTACTCTTATTAATCTTTTTTGGTCACAAAATAAACTTTTAACAAATTTTCAGGTGAGACTGTAGCTGTGTAAACTTCAAATATCTGCTTGGTTCATCAAGACATCGCATATTTGCAAAAGCGCTCCGACGTTTTCAGAGACATCTGTTACCAACCATCTCGATAGCTAGCCGGGAGCTCTAGGGTCACTGGAGCCGGCGAGAACACCGGACTGCCAGCACATCATTTTCAGACCAATGCAGTCTTTTGCTATTCAGGTTAAACATGATATATAAGCCACTTGGATAACTTTAAAATGTTATTGTTTGGCTTTTTTCAGTGTTTTCTTTGTTCCTGAGTAAATTGGTTTGGCTGAGATTAAAGTTACAGTTTTCACACAACTGAATAAAAGGCAAACAGACAGCTGATTAAACAGAAGTGTGAGATGATCGAGAATTTACACCAGTGTCCTGTTATATTTTAGATGGAAAGAACAGATGGCTGAGTTTATTAAACTCCACAGAGATAATCTGCAAATTTCATAAAAGTTTTAATAAACTATCATCTTTTCTTTATTTTTAGTTAGCACATACCTGAAACACTTCAAGCTGTAAGCTAATGATAGTTCTATAAGAGCAGACGCATGCTGGTGCAATAAGCTGTACGTTTTACATCCAGTTGATGCATGATCTGACTAGTCGACTATCAAAATAATCGTTTGTGGCAGCCCTAGAGCAGTGTTGCACAGTGAGAGTGGTTTTACACTGAAATTCTCAACAACAGGAAATTATAAGAATTTTTTATCCTAATAAAAAACATAGAAGAAGAAAAACACGTTTCTGTTTTTCAGTTAGAGTTGATGAATGTACATGAATTTGAACTTTACAAACCAATCAAAGACAAACTGATCCATGTCAGTTTATAACAATATTTAAAGTGAATACAGGCTGCTGCTGGACACAGACAGGTGACATCATTTTGACTTGCTGTCACCTGGATCTGGAGTCATAAACACTGAAGCCCAGAACAGGAATACAGTAACAGTCAGCAGGTTTTTCCTGCGTGTGGATGTGGACAGTCGTACCTGACAGCAGCAGGTAGCAAACAGAGATCATCTTTCCCATCTGGAACTCTTCACTGAGCTGAGCTCATTCAAAATGTTCTGGATTCAAAACAAGAAACAGTCCAAATGTGTGTCTTCACTCTTGTCTTGTCTTGTCTTGACTCTGGATCAGTTCTCACTGACAAACTGTGGACATTATGGAAGCCTAAATGTGATCTTCCTCCTTCATCTGCAGATTAAAGCCAAACAAAGATTCTCATTAAAAGTCTGCAGGTCTGAGAGAGACTGAATCATTGTGTCATGTCAAACACAGTAAGAGGAGCTGAAGCACAGATGTGAAGAGCAGATGTTCATCAGATTATGACCTCACTCTGTTTTGCCTTCATATACATTCAGTCTGTGTTTATAATGCAGATTTTCTGCTTTTAAAATAACACATTTTATATTTTCTATCATCACAGACTGGCTGAGTGGGGACTCTCAGAGACTCAGTGTGAAGTTGTGGCCTCAGCTCTGAAGTCCAACCCCTCCCATCTGACAGAGCTGGACACGAGTAACAACAAGCTGCAGGATTCTTCAGTGAAGGTTCTGTGTGCTGGACTGGAGAGCCCAAACTGTCGATTGGAGACTCTGAGGTGAGTTCACTGACTGCAGCTGTTGTTGTTTTTCTATATTTCAGATCTTTGGTTGATGTTTGAAACTTTCAATAGTTCCTAAATGTTCAAGATGTGTCTGAAGACAAATGTGAAGAAGTTTGAGTGCTTTCAGAAATGTTGTGTCTTTCCAAACGACTGAACACCAGTTTTTCCTTTTGGCTCCAAATAGAAGTGACAGACTTGAGCGGGGTTAATTTAAAGGCTGACAGAAGTGGAGTGGTGACAGCGAGATGTTTGATAGGACAGTGTTTCAACCTCCACAGGTTCATGTTGTGCTCCATCAGTCAGTTAAGATGAAGTCTGTACTGATGAGGCTGTAGAGTGTGTGAGGGATGTGAATGAGGCTGTTGAAGATCTGATGATAGCAGATCTGCAGAGACTTTGAGCTTGTGTGGAAACAGAGAGAAAAGAAAGACATGAATGACAAAGCTAATAAAGGTGAAGTTAGGAGCTGTGATGATGTTCATGGTATCAGAAGCTGATATGGCTGCTACAGAGACGACCCACACAGCTGGTGAGGTGCGTGTTAAAGCAGAGGAACACAGAGCAGCCTAACACAGGCCCAAACGTGACAACAAAGCATGATTCAGGCTCTTTGAGAGGATTTCAAACAGAAGCTGGAGAAAAGAAAGGACTTTGTTGGAATGACTACAGAAAGAAGGCAGCTGAGACCAGTTCAAGTGTTACCATGGAGTCCAGTCTAACATTCATTTATACACTAATGTACAGATGTGAACGGAAAAATGAATCCATAGTTTCAAATGTAGAAATAGTTCTCAGTTCATTTACAGAGTTTAATACAGTTCATGGGGAAATGTTCAAAACAGCAGCTGAGAAGAAATCTGCTTCACAAAGTTGGATCCAATTCCAATAGTTTGTCATGCACTTGAACGCAGTGTGAGCAGTTCACTGCCTAACCCCACAGAGACTGTCAGTCTGGACTTTTCTTTATTTCTATTGGCTGTCAGTGAGATTTCAGAGCAATCAGAGACTGTGGTTCTGTGTATGAAGTATACTTCATGTGTAGTTGTTGAAGTTGTAGAATGAGAAATGGCAGTTTTGGGGTATTTCCTGCTTTCATTGTCCTGCTTGTGCTGATGAAAATGTTTATTGACGTGTGAAATCATTCTTCAACGCTCGATTCTGCCTGAACAACGTGAAAACGTTTCTTATTTTTGTGTAACACAATTCAACGCACTGAAGCATCGACTTGTTCCATTATCCAACAATGAAAACAGGAAACAGAGACAGCTGGCCTTCAAAGTAAAAGCTGCTCCTTTTGAAACATGTTGGTGGTTAAATGTAAGAAGAGCTGAAGCACATAAATGATCTACGTGCCTAAATATTAAACACAGTTGATATATTTGTGTGAGTGTTACACAGCTGATGGCCAATGGCTGTGCCTGCTGGAGTATTTGGATTTAGGTGTAGTTGTAATGTTCTGGCTCCTTAAGAGTCACCCCTCATGTTATGTGGTGTTATATAAGTTCATGCAATCTTTATTTGTTTCTGGCACACTGTTCATTTTATTTTGACATCCTACCGGAAGTGCTACTTCTCATTACTTCCTGTCTAAAGGGAGAAGGACGGTTTGCTACTCCTGTGCCTGCCTATGGTGCCAGCACAGTCTGTAAGTTGGCAGTAGTGTTGTGTTTTACCAGTGAATGCTTAGCACTAACTGCCGTGAGTTGTTTGTGATATTTTGAGAGAGTGAATTCACTCAATGATATGCTTTATTAGTCATTAGCCTACACGCCAATTAGCACAAGCTAACCGCTAACGTTAGCTCGTTTCGTTCTGCTTTGCTTTGCAGAGTAACAGGTCATAGCATCTTCCAATTGTAAGAATGTTTGCTTATGTCAGCTCACACGGGATATTTTGTGTTTGTTTACAGTTTTACCATTCATCCATTCATGTATTTCAACAAAGCCATGCTATGCATCCAATGAAATAAATCCACCCGAAAGGAACAACGGTGTGGTTTTTCTACATGGGATGATGGTTGTCTGTCTGCCTAGTTAAGTGCGAGGACAGAATATGTAATAATGTACATACAGCAGAGTTTCATGTTCCAGATAAGCTGATCAGAGTCAGGCCAATCTGCTCTGAGCATGCTCAGTCTGAGTTCTGGAGGTGCATACTACAATTCACCATGGCAACGGCCAATGAAGAGCAGAGGCTCGATGTGAATCCAGAAGAGTAGGAATATGAATAATGACAGTAGATGTTTGTGTGAAAGTGCTGGAAGCAAATTAGTATGTGTGATGTTCTTTCAGTTCTGCACTTTCTAGACGCTCCCTGACTACTGGTCTCACAGCCAGCACATAGAAACCAGTGTTGTTAGTCCAGGTCAGAAGATGACTTGTTGGAATGAAAATGAGCTTGTAGTTTGTCTGCTTTAATAATGTGACTGGAAAAAGGTGTTGGACTTCAAATATGTCCATTTCTTTCACACTTCACCTTTAAAAGTGAAGC
>NW_005188188.1:27677-31039 GCF_000239375.1 Pundamilia nyererei | reverse complement strand
ATTCAGAGAGAGGGGACCCTGATTAACTGTGTAGCTTCTTCCTCACAGTTCTAAGTATCAGACACAACAATGAATAATCCACAGCTGACTCTCTTTAGCAGGTCAAAGGTCACGGCACACAGCAGTCTGTGAAACAGTTTGGAGCAGGAATTCTCGCACATTTACAAACTGACACTGCTGCACGGCTTGCTGGGTAATGCTAGCTGCTCAGGTATGGGCGTGCTAACTGCTGTGAGGGTCCGTGGCTGCAGAACACTGAAGAAGAGAAAAGAGAGGTGGAGGATGAAGAAAAGAGGCGGAGATGAAGCAGAAGTTTAGCTCCAGAGAGGAGCTGTGTCTATGTGGGCGGGGCTCAGGCAGCTCCGCCCACACAGTGACAGTGAAGCAGGTGAAGACAGCAGACAGGATTTGATAAGCTGATGTACAAACATGTAGAATGATGGTGGCAGCTACAGAAACGGGTCCATACAGACTGAAGCGTGTCTCCTTTGCATCTTCCATATTTGATACTGAGAGTTTCCAGAAGAGCAAACATCAAACAGGCCTCCAAACATGTGACGAGGCAGACTGACATCATTTCTACAGAGAACAGTGTGAGCTCTCAGCAGGTCACTTCCATAAGAAGGACAAACAGTGCAGAAGGAATGACTAAACCCACTAACAGTCTGATATCCCCGTGTTCCTGTTGTTCTACAGCACCATCATTAATGCAGCTCCATCATTGCAGCTGACCAATCAGCTTCTGTCTTCTCATGTGATGCTCTGTGACTCAGTCTGGAGAAATGCTAAATGGCTAACCTGAAGCTAACCTGAGAAACAGTCAAAGTACTGATGATTCCTACAAAGTGTGTGTGTTCAGTATGAGATGAAGAATGAAACCATGGAGGAGCGGGCCGTGGCTGCTCTTACACACGTTTGCTGCAGGGGCGGATCTACAGAAATGTTCTTAGGGGGCAAAATCAAAGCTGTTATTGTTGACACATATGCAGCTGTTACATCCTGTAATATGCATTAAATATGGTTCAAATACATTGAATGCATTAAATATATGCTTCGTATAAATATAGTCTACAACTGTATTTTCTTTAGCCCACAAAATGAAACATTTCAGTAGGATAAAGACAGAAGGCCTTTTCCACGTCCCTCTGCTCAGTGTTAAAGTGCTGATGATGTTCAAGCTCAGGCAGCAGGAGGGATTTCTAAGCATCCTTCACTGATCCACAACAAAGGTCCAGAGTTTGATCCCTCCTAGTAGGACAGGAAACATACTGATAAGAGTTTCAAAGTGTCTTTGTAAGCAGACATGATTGAAATGAGCCAGTCTGAGTTTGGTTCCTGCAGTTTGTGCTTCATAAACAGAGCTGAAGCAGAGGAAGTGTGTGCCTGCAGGTGAATGTACACTGCTGTTATAAGAGCTGTGGAAACTCAGGTCAAAAGGACGTAACCATACCGCTGTTCCAGGACAGTCACAGAGTTACAGCATCATTTGTGAACATAAAGACAGAAAGCTCATCCAAATCCTGGGATTAACAGTCTGTCCTGGTGGTGTCCAGTCAAACACGTCTCTGTGAAAGCTTCAATCCAACAGGCTCCAAAATCCTTCTGCTCATTTCCTCGCCGGGTTCTTGATGCTCCTGTACCATCTCTCTGTCATCCTCCTCGCTCCCTCTTTGCACTCACAGTCTTTGTGCATCATTAACACTCACATGTGGAAAAGCAAAGTTTTACTGAGCAGAAGATGATCATCAGTGACGCTGTCTTTAAAATACTCTTGTTAGAAATGTACGACTTTAATGTGAAACATTCAGAGTTTTTTCTCTTGTTGTGTTTGTTTGAAGCTGCTTCCTGTTGGCTTCAGCTGTTTGGAGTTTCCATTTTCTAAACTTCTACATTCTGAACCTTCTTTAGCTCTGAAGAGATGATGAAACGCTGAATGATTTCAAGCTCACACTTTGTCTATGAACATACATCTTTCATTCTTTATACAGATTGGAGCGCTGTGATATGTCAGAGATCAGCTGTGATTATCTGGAAGCAGCACTGAAGTCCAACACTTCGTATCCCAGAGAGGTGGACCTGAGTGACCACAAGCTGCAGGATTCAGAAGTGAAGAATCTGTGTGTTCTTCTGGAGAATCCACAATATCAAATTATTACTCTGAGGTCAGTCTCCATGTTTTAGTTGTGCTGACACTGTCGATCTGTGGAACTAAAACCTTTATACAGGAAGTCTGGTTCAGGTCTTTGTAGACCTAATCTCTGATCCTCTGAGTCTTACCCAGTAGATGATGCAGAATTGTGAAGCCGATGTGGATGAGGATACTCGCCCAGCTCTAACTTCCTTGACATCCAGGTGTCTTCCCTGCTTGTCCTGATACAAACAAACCTGAGTAACCTTGCAGGTCAGATCTCATCAGTCACACCTGTTATGGCAGCTCTCCTCTAGATTGTAGTTCTTGTTAACTTGGGATGGTTTTAGAAGCCTTGACCACAGACTCCAAGGGAAGATTTTACTGGGAAAGGCCAACCTATTAGACCCATTAAACACTAACATAGATGAATACTCAGATTTAAACCTTTATTGATTCACAAAGGGTTAAAAAAGGAATGTCCACAGTTTAGACTGCAGCAGATTTCATTAAAGCAGTTTGACAGGAGCAAAGCAAAAATACAAAGAATAAGTGTTTAACATATAAATACATATAACATAATAATCAAAGAAAAGCAAAATAATGATAAAAAAGGATGAAAAAAGTTATCCAGAACAGCAGGATGTCTGAGGTCTGCAGAAACACAAAAACACAGCAGCTAAAAAATAGTTGTTGAAAGAAAATGAGGTGGGAGCTGCTGATTCCTGAGCTTTGATACTGGATTAGCTTCAGTAGTTATTCCCATCACTGCTGTAGGAGCTACATTTAGTCACAGCTGATTGTCTTCTTTGACCAATCAGAATGACTACTGTTGTAAAAACAAGCACACAAAGAACCAATGAGAGTGAAGAACAGGATAAAGAGCTCCTGTGATGGAGGCAAAGCAATAATCAGCAGACTGTAGCAGTTTCTATCTGAATGAAAGTAGAAGGAGCTCAGCGGAGCTCAGTCCCATATCTCTGGTTAGAAACAACATCAGTGATTTCCTGCTGCTCGAGATGATTCCAGCAGCTCTCATTACAGCAGCTGATGAGAGAAACAGCTGATGGCTCACAGCTGGTGCACTGTTGGATCTCCAGATGTTCGGGGTGTTTTTTGTTTTTTTGTTTTTTTGCCTGTCCCGTTTGGTTCTTTTGCCATCAGAATTATTGTCTAAAGGCGAAGAAAGATGCCCAACGGATTTACTTTACCAAATGGACCATCCCAGCCTTGC
>NW_005188188.1:25497-26775 GCF_000239375.1 Pundamilia nyererei | reverse complement strand
GCCACTGGCAGGGGAAGTGATTAGGGGAGATAGGCCTCCATACCTTGGAGGGCCTGAGATGTCCCCAGAGAGGTGGCGTCTGATACCTAACCTGACATATAGACACAGACATACAGGCACACACAGATACAAACATCCATTCCCATCCTCATGTGCTCATATGCAATTACTCCACACTCACCCAACGTGGAGAAAGACATAGAGAGACACTGTACACACAATCACACTCCCCAAGCATACTCTAAGCCCCTGGTCTAGGTACCCTTGCCCCTGGAGGGGGAAAGTGCAACCAGACCCTGGTAGTGTTACCCCTTTTCCCTGCGGTGGGGAGAAGCAGACCGCCCCGACTCCGCAGCAGCAGGGAGACCCCACATTCCAGACCCCAGCCAACTCCTCCTCCTAGCCCCCCCGCTCAAGCAGGCCGCAGAGAACGGGATTGTGAGAAGACTCCAAACCTCCCTCAGCCCGCTCATATGTAGTGTTGATGCATGTGTGTTCTAAGGTGCATTTAAAACCCAGGAGGGCATGGAACTACCTGCCAGAGAGAAGCAGGTAAGCGCATAGCCCCTCCTGCTAGCCCTCATCTCCAGATATTCATGTGGCTGAAGTCTGTGAAGAAACTGGTCCACGTAGTTCACACGGCCTCAGATTGGACCGAGCTCCCTGGATCACTGCAGCATCCCCAACTGGTACATGGACGTCTCTGTTCATCAGTCTTGGAGCCCCTGCAGGTCAGTCCACACCACCAGGGTCTTCTCACTCATTTTTCCTTTGTCCTCATCCTTCATCGGCCGTGCTGTGTTGTCATGGTCCTGAGCCTGTTGACTCAGTGTTTTGTGTTTATTATGCTTTGGTTATTCTGATTAGGTATTCGCCATTTTGTTAGGTTTCTGTTCTGTGCCTGTCCTGATCCTCCTTCCATGTTCCCCCCCGTCTGTCCATGATGTCATTATGCCTGCTTATGAGTCTGCGTCTATGTCTCTGTTAGGGCTGGGCGATATGACCCAGAATTCATATCTCGATATTTTTTAGCTGCATGGCGATATAAGATATGGCTTTTGAAAAAAAATATATCGAGATATATAAGTTAAGAACAAAAAGAGAGTTCTTAGTCACACTGTGTCCCAGCTGTCACACAGCGTAGATGTACATGAAGAAATTACTCAAAAATAAATTATCAGCATTTATTAAATAATCATGGTCCATAAATAAAAGAAAACAATGTTGTTTTTGTGCATAACAAAAAGCTCACAATGGTGCAGTCAAAATGTAAACTAA
>NW_005188188.1:23443-24747 GCF_000239375.1 Pundamilia nyererei | reverse complement strand
TCTGTCTATCTATGGTGTCACACTGTCCATTTGTGAATCTATCTGTTTAGTTCAGTGTCTTGTCTGGTTCTGTGTCTGTGAGTTTCCTGTTTTATTCTGAAGGTCTCTGTCTCATGTGAGTGTGTTCAGGTTATGTTCCCCTGTCCCGTTAGCTTTGATTTCTCCCAGGTGTGTTCCCCTCCTGTTGCTCACCTCTTGATTGCTGTTATGTGTATTTAAACCCTGTGTGTTCTCCTGCCTGTTGCCGGTCCATCTGTGTTCCACGGTGTCCTGTTCCTCGTCTGCGGCTCTCTGCCTCCTATCCCTTTTGGTATCATCCCAGGTTTGTTATTTAGTTTTCCCAGTTTAGGTTTCTTTAGTTTATTGTCCTCCCTCATTGCCTGTTTTGCCACCACCCCTCTTTGTAAATAAACTTCACTAGCATTATCATCCACTGCTTGCATTTTGGGTCCTTTCTCCCTCTAACACCACACGGCTTGCCTCGGCAGTCGTGACATGTGTCTTTGTTCCTGCGGTGTTGTGCTCACGATGCAGTGCTGATGTTCTCTCCTTGAATGCACAGCAAGTATGGTGCTGGTCTTTCTCGGGTGGAGCAGAGACAGATTGAAGTCTTTCAGTGTTTAGTGCAGACTTCCCTGACAGCGGCTGGACTCAAAGGTCTGCACAGGAGGCTTCTACACTGTGTGGAGGTGACTCCTGGACTTGAAGACAGGCTGCTGCATGTGTGATGAAGAGGACCTACAGCAGTGTGATGGTGTGATGAAGGTCTGAAGGAAGTCCTGCTGTCCTGTCCTGTCCCAGCCATGCAGGCAGTGGGCTGCTCTGCTTGTGCTGTTGTTGGTGAAGCTGAAGTGAAAGCGAGAGTTAAAACAATGAACAGTGTCCACTGAGCTTCTCATGCTCTTCTTCTTTGATCCTCCGTGTTTGTGCTAAACGCTGCTGTCGCTCTCTTCCCTGTTCCCGCCCACTTTCCAACCAATCAGCATTGGAGCTCGCACAGAGTCGTCCACACTGAGCTTTGTTGTGAGCGCGTGGACTCGTCTGCAGAACATTTGCAGTACAATAAGCAGCTGTGCATGCGTCCCAAGCAGCAGCAGCTTCAAGCTCACCTCGAAGTTTATAAGGGATATTGGACGATAGCTTAAGGGATATACAGGGTCTTTGCCTGGTTTTAGCAGGAGATTAATGTTTGCAGAATTCATATTTGATGGAAGTCTTTCCTTTTCTTTGATTTCCAACAATGTTCTGTAGAAAACTGGTGCTAGAATCGACCAGAATTCTTTGTAGAATTCTGCAGGAAAGCC